>NC_069805.1:22750371-22893156 GCF_027406575.1 Nycticebus coucang | reverse complement strand
ATATATAGTCATTGAAAAAATTTAAAAATAAAATGAAGCAAAAGGAGTCAAAGTATTTGAAATAATCCATAATCCTAACACCTAAAGATAATCAATATAATCCTTCTGGTCTATATGTATTTCTTTCTCTCATATCTGTATCTCTGTCTTTCTAGGTTTATCTTTCTCCTAAACCTCACAAACACAATGTGTGTGTATATCTCTGTCTAAGTGTGCATAGTTTAATGGAGATGGAAATTTCTGTTTCAAAATACAATTCTCCCCTCCACAGCTCCACTCTAGACATAGCAAATGTGGTGTCAGTGGAGTTAGGAATAAAGTAGAGACTAGCTGGGCCAGTCTATGGTCAGATGTGTGTGTATGACTCAAAATGCAAATTAGGTATCAATCCTCAAATGTATATGATACATTCTTCAAAGTGCGATCACTGGGGAAAATGTAATTGGTCATTCTTAGATTCTTCTAGAAGCTTTACTATTTCATTTGGAATTCATTCAAATTTGTTTAAAGAATTGAGTTGATCACTGCACATTATATACATGTAACAAAATTATGTGTGTACCTCATAAATTCATACATTTTTTCTCTTATTTTGTATTAAATCATAACTGTGTACTTTAATGGATTTATTGGGTACAGTGTTCTGATTTTGTATACAATTTGGAATGCTTACATCAAATTGATTAAATAATGCTGTTTATAAAAGGTTTGCTGTGAGAGCCAAGCCACTTCACATGTCTGAACTGTGGCAGTGGTCACTACCCTATGGTCATGAATCCCACTAGCTGAGGTCAAGTTTAAAAAAAAAAAAATTTTTCCATCCCTTATCCCTGAGTCTTGATTTGTCTTTCAGGGCTAGGTTTATCTCCTGGAGACAACATATGGATGGTTTGTGCTTTTTTATCCAATCAGCCAGCCCGTGCCCCTTCAATGGGGGAATTTAATCCATTGACATTTATTGAGAGTATCATTAACAGTGGTATAATCAGATGCATCTTACAAGGGTACATGTGAAACTTACTAAATGTAGAATATACATGTCTTAACACAATAACTAAGAAAATGCCAGGAATGCTATGTTAACCAGTTTAATGAAAATATTTCAAATTGTATATAAAACCAGTGCATGATGCCCCATGATTGCATTAATGTACACAGCTACAAGTTAATAAAAAATAAATAAATAAATATATAATAAATAAATCTATCTCACTCTAAAAAAAAAAAAAAAGAATGGTAGAATTTTATTCATCTTGGGTAGTGCCTGTGGCTCAAGGAGTAGGGCGCTGGCCCCATATACCCGAGGTGGCAGGTTCAAACCTGGCCCCAGCCAAAAAAAAAAAGAATTTTATTCATCTTCTTATGAGAATGTTTGTTGTGTACTTTTATCCTTTGTGCCATTGTGAAAGCTAAATTTTGGCCTTTGGCTTCTAGTATTTACTTAGGTGGCAGTCCATTGTGGTGTTCAGTGTTGAGAATAGGTCTAAGTATTTCCTGTAGAGCTGTTCTTGTTGTGGTCAGTTTCTTCAGTGCTTGTACATCCACCAAAGGTTTGATTTTTCCATCAATTTTGAAACTTAGTTTAGCACGATGCAGAATTTTGGACTAAAAATTATTTTGTTTAAGGATGTTGAAGTTGGATGGCCATGCTCGTCTGGCTTGAAAAGTTTCAGTTGAAAAGTCTGCTATCATCCTAATGCTCAGCCCCCATAGGTCAGTTGGTGCTTACTCCAACTGCTTGCAGAATTTTCTTCTTCATCTTGACTTTGGACAGGTTCGTTACAATGTGTATTGAAGAAGCTGTGTTAAAGTTGAGATGCCTTGAGGTTTGATATCTATCTGAAAGGAGTGTGTTGGGATATTTAGTAAAACTTGGGAAGGTTACATTTATAGTAGTTTCCAGTAGGGCTTCCATACCTTTGGGACAATCTTCTTCCCCTTCAGGTATTTCTATTATTCATATGTTTGAATGCTTCATAGCATCTTGTGGATGTCTAAGTGCCTCCTCTGCTTTCTCTCTCTCTCTCTCTCTTTTTTCTTTTCTGCCTCTGTAACCACCTGTGTTAACTCAGAACACTATCTCCTCTAGCTCTGAGGTTCTTTCTTCTCAAGGTCTAATCTATTTTTGACACTCTGTACTGCATCTTTCTATTCCCTGATTGCCCCATTCATTTCCTTAAGCTCCATCATATAATTTCTATGTTCTACATATCTCTCATCCAACATTTGGTTCTGTCTTTCTATTTTCTCATCCATTCTCTTTATTGTCTTAATCATCTATATTTCAAATTCCCTTTCTGTGAAATCCATTAATTCTTTATATGAGGAGTCTTCTATAAAAGCTGCCTCATGATCCCTTGGAGGAATTGCTCTATTTTGTTTTTTCATGCTGCCTGATTTTTTCTATTGGTTCCTTCTCATGTGTGCTTTCTTCTTGTTCACTTCTTTGTGCTCTTTTTTCCCTTTGACTTCATCGTTTGCTTCAAATTACCTTGTCTCAGAATTTAGGTGATGAGAGACCTCTTGGTATGAGGCTAAAAGGAGGAGAAAGATAAAGAATGAACAGGGAGAAACAAGAGGAGAATAAAGAAAGAGGAAAAAAGAAGGAGACTAAAAGAAAAGAAAAAAGGAAAAAAAGGGAAGGAGGAGTAACTGAAAGAAACTTGAAGAATAGGAGAAAAGGAGGTCAGGAAGAGAGGATGAGAGTGATGGAACAAATAGTATTGATCAGCACAGGGCTAAGGCCATACCTGTAACTCAAGCATTTTGAGGGGCTGGGCTGGGTGCATTGCTAGAAATCAGGTGCTCCTTACCAGCCTGAGCAGACCCAGACTCTTCCTCTGCCAAAAATAGGAAGAGAAGAAAAAGAGCAAAAGCAAAAATCAAGAAGGAAAAATTAAGTAGGAATGAAAACAAAATAGAAAAATTCTGCAGTGTAATTGTGCCAAAACTTTCTTCCTGGGACCAAAGGTAGAAAGGTCTCTTAGCCCCCTTGAGCCAGAGTACTGCTGTGGCCTCCCTGCCAGACCACAGCTGTGTCACCCCAGCTCTCAGAAAAGAAAGAAAAAAAGAAAGGAAAGAAGGAAAAAAGAAAGAAAGAAAACAGATAACGGAAATTAAACATACCATTGTATCAAACAAAGGAGAAAGAGGTAAGTGGGATAAAGAAAGAAAGAAAGGAGAAAGACAAAAAAAGGGAGGGGATATCGTAGCAGTTGCAGAAGCGATGTATGTGAGAGAGATGAGAAAGGTAGAAGACTCTCTATCCAAAGGGAGAATGTAGAGGACTGAAATAGGGGAGAGAGAATAAATGAGGCTAAAGTACCATAACCAAAAAATAGAGTCCTTGCTCTTGATGAAAGTAAAAATGGAATTTAAGAAAAGAACCAACCTAATAAGCAAGAACCATAACACATCAACACACAATAACAAAAAGCTCTAGAAACCAAAAATAAGCAACCTCAGCAACAAATAAAGGAACAAAAAAGAAAACAGAAAAAGTGCTGACAACACGAACTGGAAAACAGAAAAAAGATAAAAATATTAAAAAATAATTATATATAAACATATATATAAATTCGTATATATTTATATAAATATATATATGGTAGAAGGGTTCAATTTTAGAAGGAATATATTTATGTTGCAATATATTGCTCGAACACCAGGTGGTGCTGTAGCTTTAGAAGACAGACAACACCACTAGTAACCTGTCTCTGGATCCCAAGAATAGACCTGTTTCCCAATTTAATTGTATGCGGTTATCACCTGATTATTTCCTCAGCATTCAGGCCCAACAAGGTGGGGATCTCAACACTCTCCAGAATGTTTTAGAGGCAGGTCTGCTGTGCCCCCAGACAACAGTTCCCATGGGGTGCAGGGGCTTGGGGGGAGATTAAAAAATTAAAACCCTGAGCAGTGCATGTGACTCAGTGAGTAGGGCGCGGGTCCCATATGCTGAGGGTGGCGGGTTCAAGCCCAGCCCCGGCCAAACTGCAACCAAAAAATAACCGGGCGTTGTGGCGGGTGCCTGTAGTCCCAGCTGCTCGGGAGGCTGAGGCAAGAGAATCATGTAAGCCCAGGAGCTGGAGGTTGCTGTGAGCTGTGTGACGCCACGGCACTCTACCAAGGGCAGTAAAGTGAGACTCTGTCTCTACAAAAAGAAAAAAAATTAAAACCCCAAAATATCTCAGGAGGGAGTCTCTAAAACAGTAAAACTCTGCTCCTCATTAGACAACATTATAACTTATAAACTTATTACAGTAAATTCTATGTATCTCACTCTTTGATAATTCCAGGTCCTTTTCCTGCTACATGTTGAAAACGAGGTAAATATCCCCATAATTCTGTACTCTCCTCTTGTATCCTTTTACTGTTTTCAGTAATAAGAATATCCTGATGGGCACCTCTACCAAGTTCTGCAATGTACAGTGTGAAAATTAGATATGAACACCACTTATTAGAGAATACACTTCATTATATAACTGCTGATTAGTTTTCCTATACCACTTTTAATATCTGAAACTATGAGACCCTCGAAAAATAAGCTGACTATGTTATTCTTTTTTTTCTTTGAAGCTTGCACTTTAATTTTTAAATTTATTATGTACGTTAATGCATTTATGGGGTACAATGTGCTGATTTGATATACAATGTGGAAAGATTACATCAAACTGGTTAACAGACCATCACTTCACTTATTTATTTGTTGTGGTAAGACATTTATACTCTACTTTTAATAGTTTTGAAATGTATCATCACATTGTGCACATTAGGTGAGGTCCCACCAAATATCACCCGGCCTCCCAATTCCCCGCCCCTCTCCTTCCTCTTCCCTCCTTCTTTGTGGCCTATAGTTGTATTTTATCATTTGTATGAATGTGCAGGTGATTTTATATTGTCTTCATAATAGTATTGAGTACATTGTATACTTTTTCTTCCATTCTTGAGATACTTTACTAAGAAGAATATGTTCCGGGGCGGCGCCTGTGGCTCAGTGAGTAGGGCGCCGGCTCCATATGCCGAGGGTGGCGGTTTCAAACCCAGCCCCGGCCAAACTGCAACCAAAAAATAGCCGGGCGTTGTGGCGGGCGCCTGTAGTTCCAGCTACTCCGGAGGCTGAGGCAAGAGAATCGCTTAAGCCCAGGAGCTGGAGGTTGCTGTGAGCCGTGTGACGCCACGGCACTCTACCCGAGGGCGGTACAGTGAGACTCTGTCTCTACAAAAAAAAAAAAAAGAATATGTTCCATCCAGGTAAACATAAAAGAGGGAAAGTCTCCATCTTTTTATGGCTGCATAGTATTCCATGGTACACGTATACCACAATTTGTTAATTCAATCATGGGTGGATGGGAACTTGGGCTGCTTCCATGACTTGGCAATTATGAATTGGGCTGCATTAAACACTCTGGTGCAAATTTCTTTGTTGTAAAATGATTTTTGATCATCTGGGTAAATACCTAGTAGAGGAATTGAAGAATCAAATGGTAGGTCTACTTTAAGTTCTTTGAGTATTCTCCTCATTTATTTCCAAGGAGGACATATTAGCTTGCATTCCCATCAACAGTGTAGAAGTGTT
This sequence comes from Nycticebus coucang, assembly GCF_027406575.1. Taxonomy (NCBI): domain Eukaryota; kingdom Metazoa; phylum Chordata; class Mammalia; order Primates; family Lorisidae; genus Nycticebus; species Nycticebus coucang. The sequence continues at coordinate 22,887,578 of NC_069805.1, read as the reverse complement.
CCCTACTCTCCACATCCATGCTAACATCTGTAGTTTTGGGATTTTGTGATGTGAGCTAATATTATTGGAGTTAGATGATATCTCAAAGTGGTTTTGATTTGCATTTCTCTGATGATTAAAGATGATGAGCATTTATTTCGTGTTTGTAGGCCATGCACCTGTCTTCTTCAGAGAAGCTTCTATTCAAGTCTATTGCTGACAAAGAAATTGGGTTATTTGTTCTTTTCTTATTGATTAGTTTGAGTTCTCTCAAACTCACACGAGTTTCTGAACGGAGCAACCCCCCGCTGAGGCCACAGCACCTGACATCTTATGGGCCTCCAACTGACTGTGGAGCATGCCGGTCCTCTGTTTCTCCAGGTTGTTGACTAGTTCTGATTGGGTGGCCAAAGGCACCACTTTCGGGGTTTCTTTTTTCCTCTTTTTCCCCTTGTTTCTCTATTTCTCTATTTCCACATCTCACACGTGTGCTTGAAAACACGACCATGACGCTTATGAACTACTAAAGGAGATGATGTGACACACATCCCTCCCTCCTTCCCTCCCTCTCCCCTTTCTTTCTATCCTTCCCTCATAACCCCCAGCCCCACACCTCCATATGAAACACTTATGTAGCTAAGTATGAGCACCCCGGGTTCTCCTGCCACGCAGGCAGGCAGGCAGACATGCATGCATGACAACCATGTGGAGCAAGTGTGGGTTTTATGTAACATGGACCTCCACAGTGCCCTGCGGATGAGCAGAAGTCCATGGCCGACTTAAGACCGGGGATCTTGTCACCTCAGCGCCTGTCGGTCGACCAGATGTCTCTTCTGCGTGCTTTGGCATAAGCTGTCCAACAAGTGGCGGTCGTGTATAAGTTCTGGTACACCTGAGACTCCGAGCCTGGGCTCGTCCATCCCAAACCAGTGTTCCTTCTTTCATGTTCGTGTTCGTGTTCGTGTTCTCTCTCTCTCTCTCTCTCCCCGCCCCATCTCTCTCTCTCTCCCCTCCCCCTTTCTCTCTCTCCCTTTCTTTTGAAACGGTTGTTCTGACAATATGCACTGCTTGCCTCCTGCGTAATTACTAGAGCTAAGGAGCGAACTCGAAAGCCTGTGAGCCTAGGGTGTGTGTCATTACTATCTAAAAAAAAAAAAACAAGAAACTCTTCTTCATTCACGTCTACACAACTATCTACGACAGTATACGTGTGTGGGATTATATATTTATTTCTTTATTTATTTTTGGCGATACACTCTCAATCCACCTTCACTGGGAAGAGCCGCGTGGCGCCATCACAAGTAACAGCAAACGCGAATTCTTGAGCTCCAGAGATGCTTTTGCTTCAGACTCCCGAACAGCTGGGACTATGGTGGGGAGGGGGGTGGTCGTCTCAGGTCTCCACCGGCCTCGGCCTCCCAGAATGCTAGCATTACAGTGGAGATCAACCCGCTCCTGGCTCTGTAACTTCTTTGTATGTGTAAGGAGCTGTTCCGCGTTGGACAGATCCATCCTCTCAAAGCCCAGTGGGGTGGCGGTGTGGGGAAGGGCGGGGACAGATCCAGGAGTTCTTCCCTTTAACCTCGGCTCCAGTCAGGTCAGGTCAGGTCAGGTCAGCGCCTGAGTGTTTGTCTACTTACCTCTCCTGTAAAACGGAGCAGATCAGAACTAAAGGTCCAAAACTTAAATGAAGACTGCAGTTTTTTTCTGGACTGGAAACCGGGGGTGGGGAGAGAGGAAGGGTTTCTGTTCCAGGAACTGTGCTAGGTGAAAATTTACTTCTAATTTGATTGATTTTAATATTTATTTATTTATTTTTTTAATTTAATTTGTTTTTTTTTGGTGAGTCAGACTCTCACTCTGTCACCCTCCGTAATTGCCATGGTGTGGTGTCACAACTCACAGCAACCTCCAGCTCTTGGGCATTAATGGTACCATGGCCTCAGCCTCCCAAGTACCTGGGACTACAGGAGCCCACCACGAGGCCGGGCTATTTTTGCTTTGTTACAGTTGTCATTGTTGTTTAGCTTCCCAGGCCGGGCTCGAATCCACCAGGCTCCTTTGTGGATGTGGTTGGTGGCTTAACCCCTGTGCTTTGCACCGCCCCCACCCACACCAGTCTATTTATTTATTTATCTATTTATTTAATATTTTTCTTGCCCTGCGGTTTTTGACTGGGTCGGGTTTGAAATCGCCACCTCTGGTATATGGGGCCGGTGCCCTACTCCTCTGAGCCACAGGCACTGAACTACTTTTACTCTTTGACCTTCCTTCCTTCCTTCCTTCCTTCCTTCCTTCCTTCCTTCCTTCCTTCCTTCCTTCCTTCCTTCCTTCCTTCCTTCCTTCCTTCCTTCTCTCCCTCCCTCCCAACCTCCCTCCCTCCTTCCTGCCCTTTCTGCCTTCTTTCTTTCTTCTTTTCTTTTTTTCCAGATTTTGCCAGGGGCTGGGTCTGAACAAGCCACCTCTGGCATATGCGGAGAGGTGGGTGGAAACAGGCAAACTCTTTCAACTAAATGATTTTTGGGAGGGGGCAGTCTATTTCACCACCCACCACCTCAGTATATGGGGCCGGCACCCTACTCCTTTCAACCACAGGCGCCACCCGTTATCTTCTGTTCTTAACAATAGCTTCCCCCCGCCACACATACATCTCTCCAGATACAGTGAAACCAGGTGTGGGAGAATGATATTTAAGTGAATCGAATTAGGCTGGGCGACCTGAGGTGGCTCAGGCCTGTAATCGCAACACTTTGGGAGGTCTAGGTGGGGGATCGCTTCAGCTCACTGAGTTGAGTTCCCTAAAATTTTTTGGTTGGTTGGTTTGTTTGTTTTCCAGTTCTGGCGGGGGCCGGGCTTGAACCAACACCCATGGTATAATATGGGGCCGGTGCCCTACTCCTTGAGCCACGGGCTGCACCCACTCACACGCACACGCGTTTCTGAACTGAGCAATGCCCCGCTGAGGCCCCAGCACCTGTGTAGGATAATATTTAGAAATAAACTTATCCTACATCAAGCACACAAAGTAAATTCAGTGTGGATTTAAAATGACTTGCTTTTTTCCCAGAGGCTTAAAGAGACCTGGACCCCCCCACCCCCAGGGTTACTCACAGAGTTAGGCTTTTTTGGAGTTGGACAATTCCTTAGGCCTTTTCTCTGAAGCTGTATACTCCGTGAAGCCTGAGATCCAAGGGCATGACACCCTTCCTCAGAGATACGGGCCAGAGGGATGACATACATTAACAACATATTGTCAGAGGTCTGTAACTACTCTGCCCTGAGTAAAGGACACAGTCATTACTTCATACTGAGAAAACTGAGTGAAGGCTTGAAGATATTCTTCTATCAACTCTGTTCCCCTATGGCTACTTTCATCTCTGTGACCTGCTCAGAAACTAGTCACTGTTTGGAGGAAGAGCTTTACTACACAAGTGATTGCATCGATATGATAAATATTTCCTTTGAAGTTAAATGACAGATATGTAAAAAAGAAGATAAGACGATGAAACTAATAGATAATAGATTAAGTGTGTACGCGACTGGAAGAGTATAAAACTAAAACTTGGAATAAAGAATCTTGCTACATACCATTTCATCTCATCTAAGTGCGTGTAGTCTGTTTCTTGACTTAGTAATTACAGGAGCGAGTTTACAGCCACGGCAAAGCTGCTGTCCGTTCGTGTCTCTGGTCACGCAACACACCTGACCTCTTGTGGGCCTCCAATTGGCTGCGGAGCATGCCTGTCCTCTGTTTCTGCAGGTTGTTGACTTGCTCTGACTGCGTGGCCGAAGGCACCACTTCCGGGGGTTCTTTTTTCTTGTTTTCCCTTCTTTCTCTCTTTCCACATCTCACACGTGTGCTTGATGACACGATTATGACGCTTATGAACTACTAAAGGAGATGCTGTGACACACATCCCTCCCTCCTTCCCTCCCTCTCCCCTTTCTTTCTCTCCTTCCCTCATAACCCCCCGCCCCGCACCTCCGTAGGAAACACCGGAGCTGGCTAAGAATGAGCACCCCGGGTTCTCCTGCCAGGCAGGCAGGCAGGCAGGCATGCATGCATGACCCCCAGGTGGAGCAAGTGTGTGTTTTACGTAACTTGGGTCTCCACGGTGCCCTGCCGACGAGCAGAAGTCCGTGGCCGACATAAGACCCGGGAGCTTGTCGCCTTAGCGCCTGTCGGTCGACCAGATGTCTCTTCTGCGTGCTTTGGTGTAACCTGTCCAGCAGGTGGCGGTAGTGTATAAGTTCTGGTCCCCCTGAGACTCTGAGCCTGGGCTCGCCCATCCCCAACCAATGTTCCTTCTTTCGTGTTCGTGTTCGTGTTCTCTCTTTCTCTCTCTCTCTCTCTCTCTCTCTCTCTCTCTCTCTCTCTCCGCCCCATCTCTCTCTCTCTCCCCTCCCCCTTTCTCTCTCTCCCTTTCTTTTGAAACGGTTGTTCTGACAATATGCACTGCTTGCCTCCTGCGTAACTATTAGAGCTAAGGAGTGAACTCGGCAGCTTGTGAGCCAGGGGGTGTGTCATTTCTATCTAAAAAAAAAAACCCCAAAAAGACAAGAAAGTCTTCTTCATTCACATCTACACAACCATCCACAACAGTATATGTGTGTGGGATTGTATATTTCTTTCTTTCTTTGTTTTTGGCGATACACTCTCAATCCACCTTCACTGGGAAGAGCCGCATGGCGCCATCACAAGTCACAGCAAACGCGAATTCTTGAGCTCCAGAGATGCTTTTGCTTCAGACTCCCGAACAGCTGGGACTATGGTTGGGAGGGGGGCGGTCGTCTCAGGTCTCCACCCGCCTCCCAGAATGCTAGCATTACAGTGGAGATCAACCGCTCCCGGCCCCGGAACTTCTTTGTGTGTGTAAGGAGCTGTTTCGCGTTGGACAGATCCATCCTCTCAAAGCCCAGTGGGGTGGCGGTGCGGGGAAGGGCGGGGACAGATCCTAGGAGTTCTTCCCTTCAACCTCGGCTCTGGTCAGGTCAGGTCAGCGCCTGGGTGTTTGTCTACTTACCTCTCCTGTAAAACGGAGCGGATCAGAACTAAAGGTCAAAAACTTAACCGAAGACTGCGGTTTTTTTCTGGACTGGAAACCGGGGGTGGGGAGAGAGGAAGGGTTTCTGTTCCAGGAACTGTGCTAGGTGACTATTTACTTCTTTATTTGATTGATTTTAATATTTCTTTATTTATTCTTTTTAATTTCTTTCTTTATTTTTTTTATTTATTTTTTTTTTTGGTGAGGCAGACTCTCACTCTGTCACCCTCTGTAGATTGCCGTGGTGTGGAGTCACAGCTCACAGCAACTTCCAAATCTTGGGCGTTAACGGTACTCTGGCCTCAGCCTCCCAAGTACCTGAGACTACAGGAGCCCGCCACGAGGCCGGGCTATTTTTGCTTTGTTGCAGTTGTCATTGTTGTTTAGCTTCCCAGGCCGGGCTCGAATCCACCAGGCTCCTTTGTGGATGTGGTTGGTGCCTTAACCCCTGTGCTTAGCACCGCCCCCACCCACACCAACCTATTTATTTATTTACCTATTTATTTAATATTTTTCTTCTCCTGCGGTTTTTGACTGGGTCGGGTTTGAAACCGTCACCTCTGGTATATGGGGCTGGTGCCCTACTCCTCTGAGCCACAGGCACTGAACTACTTTTACTCTTTGACCTTCCTTCCTTCCTTCCTTCCTTCCTTCCTTCCTTCCTTCCTTCCTTCCTTCCTTCCTTCCTTCCTTCCTTCCTTCCTTCTCTCCCTCCCTCCCAACCTCCCTCCCTCCTTCCTGCCCTTTCTGCCTTCTTTCTTTCTTCTTTTCTTTTTTTCCAGATTTTGTCAGGGGCTGGGTCTGAACCAGCCACCTCTGGCATATGCCGAGAGGTGGGTGGAAACAGGCGAACTCTTTCAACTAAATGATTTTTGGGAGGGGGCAGTCTATTTCGCCACCCACCACCTCAGAATATGGGGCCGGCACCCTACTCCTTTCTAACACAGGCGCCACCCGTTATCTTCCATTCTTAACAATAGCTTCCCCCCGCCACACATACATCTCTCCAGATACAGTGAAACCAGGTGTGGGAGAATGATATTTAAGTAAATCGAATTAGGCTGGGCGACCTGAGGTGGCTCAGGCCTGTAATCGCAGCACTTTGGGAGGTCTAGGTGGGCGGATCGCTTCAGCTCACTGAGTTGAGTTCACTAAAATTTTTTGGGTTGTTTGTTTGTTTTCCAGTTCTGGCGGGGGCCGGGCTTGAACCGACACCCACAGTATAATATGGGACCGGTGCCCTACTCCTTGAGCTACGGGCTGCACCCACTCTCACGCACACGCGTTTCTGAACTGAGCAACCTCCTACTGAGGCCCCAGCACCTGACCTCATGAGGGCATCCAATTGGCTGCGGAGCGTTCGGATACTCTGTTTCTGCAGGTTGCTGACTTGTTCTGACTGCATGGCCAGAGGCATCATGTTCAGGGTTTCTTTCTTATTTTTTTTTTTACCTTGTTTCTTTTTTTCTCCTTTTCCACATCTCACACGTGTGCTTGAACACACGATCATGACCCTCATGAACTACTAAAGAGATGATGTGATACCCATCCGCCCCTTGTTCCCTCCCTCTCCCCTTTCTTTCTCTCCTTCCGTCTTAACCTCCCCGCCACCTCCATTTGAAATATGGGAGCTAGCTAAAAAGAGCAACCCAGGTTCCCGTGCCAGGCAATCAGGCAGGCTTTCATGACAGCCACGTACAGCTCATGTGGTTTTTACATAACTTCGGTCTCCACAGTGCCCTGTGGATGACCAGAAGTCTGTGGCAGACTTTAGACAGGGGATCTTGTCACCTTAGCGACTGTCGGTCGACCAGATGTCTCTTCTGTGTGCTTTGGTGTAATCTACCAAGCAGGTGCTGGTTCTGTGTAAGTTCTGGTCCCTGTGAGGCTCCATGCCTCGCGTCGCTCTTCCCCACTCCGTGTTCCTTCTTTCTTGTTCCTGTTCGTGTTCTCTCTCTCTCTCCCTCTCCTCCCTCTCTCCCTTACTCCCCCCCTTCTCTCTGTCTCCTCCTCCCTCTTTCTCTCTCTCTCTTTCTTCTGAAACGTTTGTTCTGACAATATGCACTGCTTGCCTCCTGCGTAACTACTAGAGCTAAGGAGCGAAATAACTACTAGAGCTAAGGAGGGAACTCACAGCCTTTGAGCCTAGGGGGTTTGTGATATCTATCTAAAAAAGAAAATAACTCTTCTTCAGTCACGTCTACTCATCCATCTACGATAGTATATGTGTGTGGGATTATATATTTATTTATTTATTTTTATTTTTTTCGTAGAGACAGAGTCTCACTTTATGGCCCTCAACAAAGTGCCGTGGCATCACAGCTCACAGCAACCTCCAACTCCTGGGCTTAAGCGATTCTCTTGCCTCAGCCTTCCGAGTAGCTGGGACTACAGGCGCCCGCCACAACGCCCGGCTATTTTCTTGTTGTTGCAGTTTGGCCAGGGCCGGGTTTGAACCCACCACCCTCGGCATATGGGGCTGGCGCCCTTCTCACTGAGCCACAGGTGCCGCCTGGGTTGTCTTTGTTGTTTGGGACGTCGGGGCTAATTCCGTGCCCGCCAGCTCCGGTGTAGGTGGCTGGCTCCCCACTTGCTTCAGCTACAGGTGCGGAGCCTATTACTTCTTTATTTATTTTCCTTTTCTTGCAGTTCTTGGCCTTGGCTGAGTTTGAACCCACCACCTCTGCCCCCTATTATTTATTTGGAGACAGTGCCACCTCTGTCATTCAAACAACATAGCTCACCACGGATCTTCAACTCCCGGGCTCGAGCGATCCTCTCCTCTCAGGTTTTCTATTTTTACTTAGAGACAGGGGTCTCGCTCTTGCTCAGGCTGCTCTGGAAATCTTGAGCTCAAGCAATCCACCCGCCTTGGCCTCCCAGAGTGCTAGGCTTACGGGCAGTGAGCCGGCACCGCGCCCGGTCCCTCCGTGACTTTTCAAGTTCTTTTGCTCCTATCGTCTTAGTGCACCTTATTTTTATTTTTCTTATTTATTATTATTATTATTATTATTTTTGTAGAGACAGAGTCTCACTGTACCGCCCTCAGTAAAGTGCCATGGCATCACACGGCTCACAGCAACCTCTAACTCTTGGGCTTACACGATTCTCCTGCCTCAGCCTCCCAAGCAGCTGGGACCACAGGCGCCCGCCACAATGCCCGGCTATTTTTTTGTTGCAGTTTGGCCGGGGCTGGGTTTGAACCCACCACCCTCGGCATATGGGACCGGCACCGTACTAACTGAGCCGAAGGCGCCGCCCTGCACCTAATTTTTAAATGAACTCACGTGAATCCACAGAAGCCTGTCGATGGAAAACCACCCAACCTCAGGAAAACGAATATCCTTGACCGTGGCCAGAGAGCCACGTCTAAGAAACCTTCAGCGAGCTGTCTCGCTGTGGTTGAGTTACAGTTTGCTTGGTATTATGACATTTTAGAGGGGTGGAGTTATGGGTAAACTCATAGAATCGGTACAGGGGAGTGTTACCTGGGTTTTCCTTCAAAAGTCAGGTCATCCTCCAAGCAGCGGTTCTCAACCTGCGGGTCGCAACCCCATACAATTACAGTTATGAAGTAGCGACGAAAATAAATTTATATGGGGGGGGGTGACCACAACATGAGAAAGGTTGAGAACTTTAAAGGGATTCTTTGATGGGTTAATGCGACAAGGTTTTGTCTATCTAAAAAGGCTTGGACGATGAGGAAGACTGTAGGTCGGAGACAGCCACCGGAGGAGGCGGGTATGGTGGAATTTCTACCTTGTATTGCAGCCTTAGGCCAGATAATGAGTTACAAAGGGTATCTTCCAGAAGTGCCCCTCCCCACCCCCATGCCTCCTCTCTTCCACCGGTAGCCTCATTCCAATGCAAAATGATCTCCACCCTTCGGAGCTAAGGGCACACTCTGTAGTCCCCGTGGCCTCAGGCTCCTCCACTGTTAAATCCTTTTCATCTGGGACCCCACCCAGCAGCTGTCTGCAGCCGCTTCCGAACCGCAGGGGGATGCATGTGCGCCTGCGTGCAAGTGTGCGGAAACTCTAGGCCCTCTGTCTGTCTAGGGCAGAGGGCAAAAATAGCATTCCTGCCTGGTCTCTTCCCCCCTTCCCGCGCCACCCACCCCCCATCCCCGTCTTTCCGTGTGTGCCACCCTAATCGTGCGCATGAATGCTCTTTAAGAGCATTGACAGGCTTGGCGCCTGTAACTCAGCGGCTAGGGCACCACCCACGTGGATCGGACCTGGCGGGTTCGAATCCAGCCTGGACCCGCCAGATAACAATGCTGACTACAACCAAAAATAGCCGGATGTTGTGGTGGGCGCCCGTAGTAGGCCCAGTTATTGGGGAAACTGAGGCAAGAGAATCGCTTAAGCCCAAGACTTGGAGGTTGCTGTGAGTGAGCTGAGACACCACGGCCCTCTACCCAGGGTGATTCTGTCTCAGAAGCATGAGACTCTGTCTCAAAAAGGACGGGGGTGGGGAGGATGAACAATTTATGCCCAAAAGAGAGGCAAACGCCAGGTTCTTGTAAAGCCGTGCTCCAAACTCATTGTCTGCTTTCGTTTTTTTTTTGTTTGTTTGTTTTTTTGCAGTGAGCCACAGGTGCCACACCATTCTCCTCTGTGATGATGAAGCATGGTTACATTGGTGAATTTGAAATCCTCGATGATCGCAGAGCTGGGAAACTCATGGAGAACCTCACAGACAGGTTAAACGAGTGTGGAGCGATCAGCCCCAGGTTTGCTGTGCAACTCTAGAAAGGTTGCAGAATTGTCTGCTTCCATCCCACCGGTTTGGTTTCACTGTACTGAAAACTTCAGCTGGCATCATGGACCACGAAGAAGCAAGAAGAAAGCACACAGGAGGGAAAATCCTGCGATTCTTTTTTTAGGGATGCAATACATACTGAACAAATGAAATGCCTCAATGAAAACAAAACAAAAGAAAACAAAAACAAACAAACAAGATGATCAGTCCTGTACTCAACCTAACTCAAATCGTGTCACCCGCAAATGATTTGAGCATCGCCTCCCTCTGCTCTGAGGCTCTTGTGCCTCTTTGACCCTCCCCCCTTTCCTCGTGGAGGGCCCCTGGGGATGAAGAGAGATTGTGGTCTGAGTGTGGGGTGAGCTGAGAGAGGGGAGCGGCTGGCATTTGGCAGAGTTGTGACACCAAGGAGCCAGCTGACCGAGCTTGTCTGTCTGAGAAATGGGACTGCCAGCCCGGCCCAGCCCCACCCGAGTGCTCCCACGATGGCATGAAATCTGTGGGATGTCTCTTTCACCTCGATCTTACATCAGATCAAACAGAACCCTGTCCTGCTTGGTCAGAGAGGGTCACGGGTGGTGCAGAAAAAGCTCAGCTCGACGTTGCTGTTTTAGGGGACTTCCTGCCTCTCTTGAGGTATCACAAAGTAGAAAGGACCATAGGGGCTCTGTATTTTGGTTTTGCTTTCTTTTGTCTGTCTGTTTGGAGACAGAGCATCTCAAGCTGTCTCCCTGGGTACAGTGACGAGGCATCATAGCTCACAGGAACCTCCAGCTCGGGCTCAAGCGATCCTCTTGCTTCACTTTCTCTGTTGTTTTATAGTCGAGACGGGATGGGGGGGTCTCACTCCTGCTCAGGCTGGTCTGGAATTCCTGAGCTCCAGCAGTCCATATGCCTCCGCTTCCCAGAGGGTTAGGACGACAGGCATGAGGCACCATGCCCAGGCCCTCTGTGACATTTCTCCCCTCAGCTGACTTCCTGTGCCACTGCCCCCGCTCCCAGCCCTCACCCATGGGAGGGCTGTTGCCATATGTGCCCTAGGTGCCTAGGTAGACCCTGTGAGGAGGAGGAGGATGATGATGACGATGATGATGATTCCCCGAGGATGTCTGAAATCACAGTGGGATGGGGAAGATGTCTCCGCATCTGTGCCAGCTTTCCATCAGTCACGGAGATAGATGTATACAAACACTACTATTTGGCAGGTTCTGACCCACGTGATGTGAACCACTGGCACGTTTCTTCCTTTCAGTGGCATCGCCTTGATATTTACGGAGGACAAAAGACCCATTCCCAAGCCATCTGCCACCGGTGCCTCCTCATCTACCGGCTGAAGGAAGAAAACACAAGGGAGGTTAGAAAACCACGGAGTGGGCCGGGCGTGGTGGCTCAGGCCTTGTAATAATAGCACGCCGGGAGGCCGAGGTGGGTGAATTGCCTGAACTCACAGGTTGGAGACCAGCCTGAACCAGAGGGAGACACCCCCTCCCCCAATCCTCCCCATCTCTAAAAATAGTCGGGTGTTGTGGCAGGCACCTGGATTCCCAGCTTACTCTGGAGGGAGGCTGAGAAAAGAGAATTGCTCGAGCCAAAGACTTTGAGGTTGCTGTGAGCTATGGTGCACCTGGGCCTCTCCTTCTGTGAAGGTCCACGGCACTCAGGTGAGAGGCCTGTTTGCTTTCTGCATCATTCTCCCCACCCCACCCCTGCCCCCTCCCACACACACAGCCTTTTTGGCTGATGTAGTCCCTTGATCACATCCTATTTTCAATTTTCTGAATCCCAAGGGTAAAATACAAACAAATGACAACCAAGGAAAATATTGACCCAGGCTTGGCTTTCATAGCACATTGGTTACAGGTGCCAGCCACATACATCGAAGTTGGTGGGTTCGAATCCAGCCTGGGCCTCCCAGAGGACAATGACAATGTTTGTTTGTTTTCATGCCTATTATATATATATATATTTTTTTTTGTTGAGACAGAATTTCACTTTATGGCCCTCGGTAGAGTGTCGTGGCCTCACACAGCTCACAGCAACCTCCAACTCCTGGGCTTCAGCGATTCTCTTACCTCAGCCTCCCAAGTAGCTGGGACTACAGGCGCCCGCCACAAGGCCCGGCTATTTTTTTGTTGCAGTTTGGCCAGGGCCAGGTTTGAACCCGTCACCCTCGGTATATGGGGCCAGTGCCCTACCGACTGAGCCACAGGCGCCACCCCCTCATGCCTATTTTCTATAAGGTCTGTTAAAGAAAGTATAAACACATAAATCACAGAAATGAAGCATATACCCAGATGTGCGTGTTCGATCTGAACACTCACATCGATGTATTTTCTCTTCACGGGAAGTTGCCTGGAATAGATACGAAGTCGATCGTGAGACTTCCAAATCCTTTTCTGTATTCCCAGAGTCAGAAACACTGTGAACCATGTATCTTCTTGTAAACTCTCAGTGTGCTTGTGTGAGTGTTGGTAGTTATCGCGTGTCTTCAGCATGCTCTTTTATCTTAACAAATTGGGTTTCCCGGGTCATTTGCCAAGCAGACTTAGCGAAGGGAATTTAGTTCCTTGACTACAGTGAGTAACAAGTGTCAGAAGCCATATAAGGTACAGCTCGGCCTTACTTCCTTTTTAAGTAAAAAACAGTTTTACCTTTTCACCGGTAACTTTACCTGGCAACTAGCCAACCAATCACCTTATCCCCTATCTTACTTACTCTAGCCAATCCCCAGTTAACAACTCCTCTGAACCTCCCAACAAGACCCACCCACCACAGGGGCGGTGCCTGTGGCTTAAGGAGTAGGGCGCCAGTCCCATATGCCGGAGGTGGCGGGTTCAAACCTAGCCCTGGCCAAAAAAAAAAAAAAAAACAAACAAACAAAAAAAAAAGACCCACCCACCTTCCCCGTAATGCTTATAAGGTACAAGTTTTTTCAATAAAGTTGGAGACTTTACCAGAAAACTGTCTTGTCTCCCTTTCTCGTGCCCCTTGTTCGTTTTTCTCCTTTATGAGGTTCCTGCGGCCCCCCCCCGTTGCTGTCCCGCGGGTCGCCCAACGAGGTGTGATCGGGACCCCCTGGAGGAGAACGCTTCCCTACGGAAGCCCTGGCTGGGCACCCTTTGGAGCTGCAGCGAGGACCCGCATGCACTCCCCATTCACATTGCCTCGGTTCACCCGCCGTGAGACGGATCAGAAGAGAAGGTAGGCAAACGATAACTTACAAGATTTCAAACATTTCACCCCTTTGTCTTGGCTGTTATTATTGGCTCTCCCAGATCTAATTCACTTACCAAGCTCACAGGGCCAAAGCGGGGAAGGACGAGAGGTACCCGTTTCGGCAGTGAGAACTCCAAAACACGTGGACTAGTTTTTCTGCCTAACACTCTCTAACAAACTCTGAGCTCGCTACGTCTTACACGGTCGTCCACCTCAAGGGCACTCCCAGGGACGCTGCCTCCCAAAGGCTAAGCCTGAGGGCGGTAGGCAGCTGTCCTGCCTGAGAGGGTCCGAGCAGGCAGATTATACCTGCCGACCTATGACACGCGAGCAGAGATCTTAAGGCACAGGGAGAGTGGTCACAGAGAAACTTAAGTTCCGAGTCGACTGGAGACTTGCGTGACCCGAGATCCTGAGAGAGCCACCAGCCAACATAATGGGGAATTCGCTTAGTATACATGAAATATTCCTTGACGGACTCAAAGGATCACTCAGAGTGCGAGGAGTAAGGGTTAAAAGAAAGGACCTTAAAGAATTTTTTAATTTTAATCATAACACCTGACCCTGGTTCCCTTTAGAGGGAACAATCAGCCAAAAATGCTGGGAACGAGTAGGAGATGCCTTGCAGGACTTTTACCACACCTTTGGTCCTGACAAAGTCCCAGTTACAGCCTTTTCCTACTGGAATTTAATTCATGACATGTTAAAAGTTCATTCACTAGATCCTGACATTCGAGATGTCATCAAAGTAGGAGAAGAAGTCCTTAAAGAGGCTTCTCGCCCTCCTTCCACCTGCCCCTCTGTTACGGTAGAAATTCCTGACAACGCCCCAGTTTCCCCTAAAACCCCGAACAGCCCCAACAACGCTCTTAAAACTCCAAATGTTACCAACCCTTTCCCTCAAAAACCTTCATCTCCCAAACTCTACCCATCGCTCATTTCTAATAATCAAATACATCATTTAAACCCTGAGAAAGAAAAATCCCTAGAAAATCAGCTGTCCATTACCATGATAACCCCTGGGGCCTTACAGCCCCTGTCATCAATAACCCCCCCCCATAATCCACACTCTTACAACCTCAACACCTCAGTTATTCCAAAACCTCCCTCTATACCCAATAATCTCCCACTTGACCCCATCCGACAAGCAAAAACAACACTCACTCAAGAATTCTCCTCCCTCAAAGAAATATTACAAACCAAGCGTGAGCACCTTCACCTTATTAAAGAAATTCAGGCCCTTGAAACTGAACTTTTTAAGCTAAACCCCAACCTCACCACCAATAATCCATCTCCCTCACCACCACAAAAAATAGGGAAAACAAAAAGGGCCAAAGACAACCCCCCTGTTCTTACATTTCCAGTCACCCATAGCCAAAATTCTAACCCTGTCATAGCAGAATCTGAAGACAATGAGATTGAGGAAGACCCTTCTAATGAAAATGAAACCTCCCCCGACTCCACAAAACCTGATCCTGATAATTCAGATACGGAGGATTTAGACACTAACTAAAAAAATCTCGTTAAATGACAAAAATACCGCCACCTAAACCTTAAACATTTAAAAGACCTAAAAGCAGCAGTTACCAATTATGGCCCCACTGCTCCTTATACACTTACCATCCTTGAGAGTCTTAGTGACCGATGGCTAACACCTAATGATCGGCTCTCCCTGGCACGAGCTACATTATCAGGAGGTGACTATGTCCTTTGGCGAACTGACTTTGTAGAAAATTGTCGAGAAACCGCCCAGCGCAATAGTGAAAATAAAACCACATGCTCTTGGACCCGAGATAAACTACTCGGCCAGAGTCCCTATGAAACTAATGAAATCCAAGCAACATTTCCCCCTGGATTACTAGCTCAAATTCAGAATGCAGGCCTCAAAGCTTGGCGACAATTTCCTCCTAAAGGCTCAGCCACCACCTCCTTGGCTAAAGTTCGCCAAGGCTCTGATGAACCCTATAGTGACTTTGTCAGCCGCCTCACTGACGCTGCCGAAAGATTATTAGGGGAAGCAGAAGTCGAGGGCACCTTTATTAAACATCTTGCTTATGAAAATGCAAATTTAACATGCCAGGAAATCCTTAGACCCCATCGTTGTGGCAGTCTGTCCGACTACATAAAATTATGCTCAGGCATTGGCACTTCTCACACGCTTGGTCTAGCCATTGGGGCAGCCTTAAAAGACTTCACCTCAAATAACCAACACAAAACCTGTTATAATTGTAAACAGCCAGGGCACTTCGCCCGTAACTGCCCTAATGAAAACCAATCAGCAGCTACCACCAATTCCCCGCCTAAATGTTCCCAGCCCCGAGCACCTCACAAAACTCGTTGCCCACGTTGCAAGCGCAGCCTTCACTGGGCTAATGAATGCTACTCCAAAACTGATATCAAAGGTAAACTCCTTACCCCTTCACGGGAAAACCCCAACCAGGGAAACTCCCTGAGGGGCCAGCCCCTGGCCCCAACTCAGGGACTGAACCAAGGGGCCACCAGGTTCATCCCTCAAGCCCAGGAAAACCAACAACAAATTCTCCCTGCTCAGATGTCAAATCTCTCCTCCACCCCATCCCAGGTAGCGCAGGATTGGACCTCTGTGCCGCCATCGATACAATATTAATTCCTGACCAAGGAATACAACTCATACCCACAGAGTCATATGGGCCTCTACCTCCTAAGACCTTTGGCCTTGTCTTAGGCAGAGGAAGTATTACACTGGCCGGTCTCCACATCACTCCTGGAATTACTGATAATAATTTTACAGGACAAATAACACCCTTAGCCTCAGCACCATCAGGACCTGTGTCCATCCCCAAAGGCATAAAAATAGCCCAACTTATATTGCTCCCCATAAATTCCTCCAATAAAAATAATTCCTCCTTCTCCAGACTAAATGCTGCTCTCAGATCAGCTGATGCTTATTGGGCACAAGAAATAACCCCTGAAAGACCATTGTTAACTTTACATTTTGATGGCAAAGCCTTTACAGGCCTAGTAGATACAGGGGCTGATGCTACAGTCATCGCTGCCCAAAACCGGCCCTCTAGTTGGCCCTGTGAAGCCTCCATAACTCACCTTAAAGTTATTGGTCAATCCACCAACCCTAAACAAAGTTCCAAAATATTAACATGGAAAGACGAAGAAGGTAATACCGGACAAGTACAACCTTACATTGTTTCAGGACTGCCCATCAATCTTTGGGGGCGAGACATCTTATCCCAGATGAAAATCATTATGTGCAGTCCCAATGAAATCATCACTCATCAAATGCTTAAGCAGGGCTTTTTACCAGGGCAAGGATTAGGTAAAAACAGCGAAGGAATAAAACAGCCCTTTTCCCCAGTACAAAACAGTAACCGCTCGGGTTTAGGGAGTGAACATTTTCCATAATGGCCATTGACTTTCCTGTACCCCACGCTGATAAGATAAAATGGAAATCCGATGCACCGGTGTGGGTAGATCAATAGCCTCTAAGTAATGAAAAACTTACAGCGGCTACTCAGTTAGTACAGGAACAACTAGCAGCTGGCCACTTAGAACCTACTACTTCCCTCTGGAACACCCCCATATTTACAATAAAAAAGAAAACAGGATCCTGGAGACTTCTCCAAGATCTCAGAGAAATTAATAAAACCATGTATACCATGGGAGCCCTTCAACCAGGCCTCCCCTCCCCAATTGCTATTCCAGCCAATTATTTCAAAATTATTATTGATCTTAAAGATTGTTTCTTCACCATTCCTTTACACTCTCAGGACAGGGAGCGTTTTGCCTTCAGCCTCCCTGTTATCAACTTCAAAGGGCCTATGCCCTGCTATCAATGCAAAGTACTCCCACAGGGAATGGCAAACAGTCCCACCCTATGTCAAAAATTTGTCGCCCAAGCCATAGACCCCCTCCGGCCACTATGGCCCTCTATGTATATCATTCACTATATGGGTGATATTCTTCTAGCAGGACCTTCGGCCTCAAAAGTAATCAAATGCAGCCAAGAACTAACAAATCAACTCAACACCTTAGGACTCCAAATAGCTCCCAATAAAATACAACTCAAAGACCCCTATTATTATCTTGGATTCAAATTAAACTCAAATAAAATTACAACTCAAAAAATCCAACTAAAAACTTCACACCTTCAAACCCTTAGTGACTTCCAAAATTTCCTCGGCGATATTAACTGGTTAAGACCCTACCTAAAACTTACAACTGAGGAACTTAAGCCCCTTTTTAACACCCTATAGGGTGATTCTAATCCTCTCTCCCCGTGCTCCCTCTCCCCTGAAGCAAAGAAAGCCCTTCGCTCCATTGAGAATGCCATTCAACAACAACAAATTACATTCCTTTCCTACAATAAACCTTTCTCTCTTATCATATGCCCTACACCTCACACACCAACCGGAGTTTTATGGCAAGACAATCCCCTTCTTTGGATTCACCTACCCTCCTCTCGCTCCCGGGTACTTACCCCCTACCCTTCATTAGTCACAACAATCATACGACAAGGGAGAGAAAAAAGCTTACAATACTTCGGAAGAGATCCCAATCAACTTATTCTTCCATATACTAAGGAACAATTAAATTGGCTTATTCAACATGATGACGATTGGACCATTTCCCTCACTTCATTCCAAGGAAAAATAGATAACCATTTCCCTCCCCACAAATTACTCCAATTTGCATGATTACATCCCTTCGTTATCCCCAAAATCACCTCAAAAACACCACTTAAACAAGCATTCTTAGTATTTACGGATGGCTCCTCCAATGGCACGGCTGCCTTTACTATCAATGATAAAAAACATTCCATTAAATCCCCTTTCAAATCTGCCCAACTTGTAGAACTTTTTGCAATCCTTCAAGTCTTTACAAAATTACCCAATTCTCCCTTTAATCTTTACACTGATAGTTCTTATCTAGCCTTTTCCATCCCTTTGTTAGAAACTATTCCCTATATCAAACCTACCACTAATGCAGTACCTCTATTCTATCAACTACAAAAGTTAATAAGAACCAGGCAAACTCCCTTTTACATCGGACACTTAAGAGCACATACAGAGGGCGGCGCCTGTGGCTCAGTGAGTAGGGCGCTGGTCCCATATGCCGGAGGTGGCGGGTTCAAACCCAGCCCCGGCCAAAAACCACAAAAAAAAAAAAAAAAAAAAAAGAGCACATACAGAACTACCAGGACCCCTTTCCCAGGGCAATGCCATCACTGACAAAAATACCCGACCTATATAATCCATATTTATAGACCCTATTACCAAAGCCCAACAAACTCATGCTACTCACCATCTTAATGCTCACACCCTCCGACTCCAATTCAAAATTTCCAGAGAACAAGCTCGACAAATTGTCAAGTCCTGTCCCGGGTGTGTAACCTCATTACCGGTTCCTCACTTAGGAGTCAATCCCAGGGGTATACTCCCCAATGAAATTTGGCAAATGGATGTTACCCATCTCCCTGAATTTGGCACCCTTAAATATGTCCATGTCACTATTGACACTTTCAGTGGATTCATCTTCGCCACTCTTCAAAGCAGTGAAGCCACAAAAAATGTCATAGCCCATATTCTCCAATGTCTTACTACCATGAATAAACCTCAAAAAATCAAAACTGACAACGGCCCTGGATATATTTCCAAAGCCTTGAAAACATTCTGCCATCAATTAGAAATCAAACACATTACTGGGATCCCTTATAACCCGCAAGGCCAAGGGATCGTTGAAAGAGCACATCAAACCTTAAAAACCACAATTAACAAACTTAAAAGTACCTCTTTTTATCCCACCAAAGGCTCCCCTCGTAACCTCCTTAACCATGCTCTATTTGTCCTAAACTTCTTACAATTAGATTACCATGGAAAGTCTGCAGCTGACAGACTCTGGCACCAAGAAACAAACACCCAATATGCTAAAGTCATGTAGAAAGATCCCTTTACTTTAAAATGGAATGGTCCCGATCCCGTTCTCATTTGGGGTCGAGGACATGCCTGTATATATGATACCAAAGAAGACGGACCTCGTTGGCTCCCAGAACGATTAATCAAACCCATCAACCCCTCTGTAACACTATCAGTTCCAGGGAAAATCCCTGAGAAAACTTTGTTTTCCCCCTACAGATACGGCCCTGGAACACGACCTTCCTGAAGACACTACTTCTCAATAAACTCCTACCTGCTAGAACAAAATCAATCAAAACCATGGTTTTCTACCCTACCATAATATTCTTTACCTTATTAAACACTACCCTAGGTGGCATGGGGCCCCCAATTACCACAGAACAACTACTCCAAAAATTATATGGAGCACCTTGTGACTGTAAGGGAGGAACAACTACAATAATACCCACCTCCCATACCAGCCAAGTTGATTGCAGCGGCAAAACCGCCTATATAACTTTCACGTCACAGGTAGGAGGAGGACATAAACAAAACTGGCAGTGTGTTAATGCACCCAAAATAATACTCCCAGTTCAAAACGAACCAGGACCTTGTCCCACGGAGTGCGAAATAACCAATCAAATGCACTCTGTGTGCTACAATAGTGTCCAACAGTGCACCCACACAAACGGCAACACATATCTAACAGCCATTTTACAAAGAACTTATTCTGGCTCCTTTGGAGGTGAGCTTGATTCTACTCATAACCTGGGACACTCCAAATATGCCCAAGCCTCCTGCTTAGGCACTATTGGCAAAAATGTTTGCTGGCCACTAAAACCACCAATTCACACATCTGATGGCGGTGGGCCATCAGATAGGGTAAGAGAAGATGCGGTCCAAAAACAAATTGAAAAAATAATTAAAGAAAAATATACTCCCCTACAATACCACCCCTTAGCTTTACCTAAATCTCGAGACATAGATCTCGACATCCAAACCTCTCATATTTTAGAAGCCACTTTCAAAGCTTTAAATAATTCCAACCCAACCCTCGTGGAAAACTGCTGGCTATGTCTAACTCTTGGCACACCTATGCCCCTAGCCCTACTAACAAACACCTCCACTTCACATCTAAACAACTCACATCTAAACTGTAGCGACAGTCTACCTTTTAGAGTCCAACCTATAGAATTTACACAAACCCCTTGTATATACAAACCTCCCCAGAACAATGATTATGATGTAGACTTAGGAAGCATCACCTTCACAAACTGCTCCTCCATTTCTAACATCACCTCACACCGGTGCCCCCCTCCCGGACATGTTTTTGTGTGTGGAGGAAATTTGGCCTACATGGCCCTACCAGGTAACTGGACAGGCTATTGCGTAACCACCCAACTACTCCCTGATATCTCTATTATACTAGGAGATCAACCTGTTCCTCTCCCCAGTCTTGATTATATAGCTGGACATCCATGCTCTAAAAGAGCTATTCAACTTATCCCACTAATAGCAGGACTAGGCATCACTACAGCAGTAGCCACAGGAGTTACCGGAACAGGAATATCTATACATTCCTACCACAAACTGTCTCATCAACTAATAGAGGATGTCTCAGCTCTTTCTGAAACAATTCACAATCTTCAAGATCAAATAGACTCCCTAGCAGTAGTCCTACAAAACCGTAGAGGCTTAGATCTCCTCACAGCAGAGCAGGGAGGTATCTGTTTGGCTTTACAGGAAAAATGCTGCTTCTACGCCAACAAGTCAGGCATTGTTTGAGACAAGATAAAAAACCTGCAAGACCAGCTCGAAGAAAGAAGAAAGGAACTTCGTGATAACCCCCTTTGGTCAGGACTCAATGGACTTCTTCCTTATCTCCTCCCACTCCTAGGCCCCCATTAGGTTTTCTATTAGTCCTTTCCTTCGGCCCCTGGCTATTCAAAAAGGTCACCACTTTCATTAAACAACAAATAGACTCTGCCCTAGCAAAACCAATTCAAAATCACTACCATCACCTGGCTCTGTCTGACCAAGAAACCGACTCTCATGGCTTCCCCTCATAATGAGGGCAGTGTATAGATCAGAGGTACACTTACCCATTCCTAATAAAAGGAAAAAAGGGTATGGGCACCGAGTTGAGTGCACAGCAAGGCATTGCAAGAGAAGGTCCCACAATCCTTCGACCTCCCGATCCCAAGGAGAAGTCAAATGAAGGATTAGACCCCCTCTGATTTTTCTCTGAGAGCAAACCTGGCTTGCATAGAGGTTGGTATCAAAAATTTCGCTTACCTCTCCTCTCCAAAAGATACCGCAAATAACAAATGTGGATCTGGGAAATCCACGAGAGGAGCCAGGTCACCACTCCCTCTCTCGGTTAATGCCCACCTCCTTAAAACAAAAAGGGAGGAGATGTCGGAAGCCATATAAGGTACAGCTCGGCCTTACTTACTTTTTAAGTAAAAAACAGTTTTACCTTTTCACCGGTAACTTTACCTGGCAACTAGCCAACCAATCACCTTATGCCCCATCTTACTCTAGCCAATCCCCAGTTAACAACTCCTCTGAACCTCCCAACAAGACCCACCCACCTTCCCCATAATGCTTATAAGGTACAAGTTTTTTCAATGAAGTTGGAGACTTGATCAGAAAACTGTCTTGTCTCCCTTTCTCGCACCCCTTGTTCGTTTTTCTCCTTTAGGTGGTTCCTGCGCCCCCCCCAGTCCTCCCATTGCTGTCCCGTGGGTCGGGAAAAACAAGGGCCTGGGAAAATTCATTTATTTGAAAAATGTATTTTTATAAATGAGGGTGGCGACCACTGCAGTGAAATGACAGAGTTAGACTCTGCCTCAAAAAAATGACAGTTAGACTCTGTCTCAAAAAAATAAATAAATAAATAAATGAATAAAAGGAAAATTGTTCTTTCCCCTCATGCTCATGGACAAGTCTGTTCACTTTTTTTCATAATGTCATGGAAACGTATAAAAACATCTTTATGCTTATCTTAGCCAACTGCAAACTTCTTTCTAGGCACAGACACTTTAATGTCACATCAGAAACTTTTACAACTTTCCCAGGACTTATAAGTTATTTCTTTGTGTAGCTTATCTTTTCAGCTTTCTTTTTCTTTTCTTTCTTTCTTTTTACTTTCTTTCTTTCTTTCTTTTTTTTTTTTTATAGAGACAGAATCTCACTTGTCCACCCTCGGTAGAGTGCCGTGATGTCACAGGACTCACAGCAACCTCCAGCTCTTGGGCTTTCACAATTCTCCTGCCTCAGCCTCCTGAGCAGCTGGGACTGCAGATGCCTGCCACAACACCTGGCTATTTTTTGGTTGCAGTTCAGCCAGGGCTGGGTTTGAACCCGCAACCCTCAGTATATGGAGCCACTGCCCTACTCACTGAGCCACAGGCACCACCCCAGTTTTCTTTTTCTTTCCTTTCCTTTTCTTTTGTTTTTCTCCTTCCTTCCTTTTTTCCTTCCTTCCTTCCTTCCTTCCTTCCTTCCTTCCTTCCTTCCTTCCTTCCTTCCTTCCTTTTTTCCTTCCTTCCTTCCTTTCCTTCTTTCTTTCTCTTTGCTGTAGAGACAGAGTTTCACTTTATCACCCTTGGCAGAGTGCCAGCTGTGACATCACACAGCTCACAGCAACCTCCAACTCCTGGGCTTAGATGATTCTCATGCCTCAGCCTCCCGAGGAGCTGGGACTGCAGGCGCCCACCACAATGCCTGGTCTGGGCGGGTTTTGAACCCGCCACCCTTGGTATATGGGGCCGGCGCTTTACCCACTGTGCCACAGGCACAGCCCTTCAGTTTTCTTTTCTTTCTTTCATTCTTTCTTTTCCTTTTTTTAATTTTTTTTTTTTGGCTCTTTCCTTTTTTCTTTCTCTTTTGACAGGGTCTTAACTCTGTCTCCCAGGTAGCAGTGGCATGATTGCAACCTCCAACTTCAGGGCTCAAGTGATCTTCCCAGCTCAGCATCCTGAGGAGCTGGGGCACATGCCACTGCAGCCTGGTAGTTTATTATGACTTTGATTTAAGAAATTTAAGCATTTTGGGAAGCGCCTGTGGCTCAGTCAGTAAGGCGCCGGCCCCATATACCGAGGGTGGCGGGTTCAAACCCGGCCCGGCCAAATTGCAACCAAAAAATAGCCGGGCGTTGTGGCGGGCGCCTGTAGTCCCAGCTACTCGGGAGGCTGAGGCAACAGAATCGCTTAAGCCCGGGAGTTGGAGGTTGCTGTGAGTTGTGTGAGGCCACGGCACTCTACCAAGGGCCATAAAGTGAAACTCTGTCTCTACAAAAAAAAAAAAAAAAGAAAAGAAATTTAAGCATTTTTTTGGTAGGCGGGGGGTATCGCCACCTCATCTGGGCTGGTCTCCAACTCCTGGGCTTCAGGGATCCTTCTGGCTCTGCCTCCCAAGATGCTAGGATAACAGGCATGAGCCACCCTGTCTATCTAGGTGATTGAAATGTCAGCACTTTGGTATCCTGATACCCCAAATGAACATGTTTCAAGTATTAAACAGAAGGAGGAGGCCCCACACTGACTTGGAGGCATGGAAAGTGGCTCACCCAAAAGCTGAGATATGTGCCCACCAGTAGTGCTCAATGGGATAAATGCTAGTGGCATAACAGAAAGATAGAATTTCTGGTAGGGGGTGGGGAGGTGGAGAGAAGGGGCGATGAGTGGGAACCTGATTATTGGAATGGTATGGAAACAAATAGTAGACAACCTTCCATTCCAATTTGTAGGAAGCTTAGTTATTTCCTGCTCCCTCTGCATGATGAAAACCAAGCCATAGAAACTGCCCAGATCAGATCCACATCTATCAACATGGCGGGGTGGGCCAAACAGCAAAACAAAACAATAGCCAGGCATTGTGGCAGGGGGGCCTGTTGTCCCAGCTCCTGGGGAGGCTGAGGCAAGAGAATCGCTTAAGCCCCGGAGTTGGAGGTTGCTATGAGCCGTGTGATGCCATGGCACTCTACCTAGGGCCATAAAGTGAAATTGTCTCTCCACAAAAAAAAAAAAAGAAAAAAGAAAATGACCTTTATGTTGTGTAAGCATTTTGCATGGTGAGAGGAAGACGACCTCCGATTTCATCTTCTGTAAGATCAGGTTACAATTTTCTAGGTTTGTTTCCTGGCCTTACCATTCTAAAATTTAGGAGAATTAGGTGGCACCTGTGGCTCAGTGAGTAGGGCGCTGGCCCCACATACCGCTGAGGGTGGCGGGTTCGATCCTGGCCCCCGCCAAACTGCAAAACAAAAAAAATAGCTGGGCGTCGTGGCAGGCGCCTGTAGTCCCAGCTCCTGGGGAGGGTGAGGCTAGAGAATCAACTAAGCCCCAGATCTGGAAGTTGCTGTGAGCTGTGACACCACAGCACTCTACTAGGGCGGCAAAGTGAGACTCTGTCTCCAAAAAAAATAAAAAATTCTGAATGTCACCTGTGGCTCAGGGAATAGGGCACCGGCCCCTTATGCCAAGGATGGTGGGTTTGTGCAAAACAAATGATGAGAATTGTACCTGAGGCCGAACAGTCTTTGAGAAGCTACCTTCACCTCACCGTTCTTCACAATTGCTGTCCTTGTTGCAAATAAAGTTCGATGGGCCTAATCCCCCCATCTCTGCATCTGGCCGACAGTGACGGGTGGACAAACTCTCTTCATTTGGTCACGAGAGGACTTCTTGAGGCCAGGGGTTTGAGGTTGCAGGGAGCTATGGTGATGCCACAGCACTGTAGCCCTGGAAACAGAGTGAGGCCTTGTCCAGAAAGCAAAAAAGAAAGAAAGGGAACACAAGTCGATGATGGGGTTCAGCGAGGGTGATGTGAATTAATAGAGCTCACGTTGCTAATGTACA
This sequence comes from Nycticebus coucang, assembly GCF_027406575.1. NCBI lineage: Eukaryota > Metazoa > Chordata > Mammalia > Primates > Lorisidae > Nycticebus > Nycticebus coucang. The sequence goes on along the minus strand of NC_069805.1, from coordinate 22,862,825 downwards.
CATAACTGGGGTTTGAACTCTGAGTCTTATAAAGCTAGCATATCCCCCCCCTACACACCACACCATGCCACCTCTGAGATCCTAAATCTCACATCTCAACAGAGCAGCTGAGGCCCTTCTGGGAAAGACAAGAGAGTAGGGTCAACCGTGGCATGGAAGGCCACCGAGCCTCCACTCTGTAGTCAGTCTATGGGCATATGGAGGCATTGAAACACTGCTTATGAGGAAAATAACATGTCAAAGGGAAACAAACATTACCTGAGACAGACAGATAAACTGTAGGAAAAGAACTAAAACCTCTTTCCCTCTTTTTTTTTTTTTTTTTGTAAAGACAGAGTTTCACTTTATGGCCCTCGGCAGAGTGCTGTGGCCTCACACAGCTCACAGCAACCTCCAACTCCTGGACTTAAGTCATTCCCTTGCCTCAGCCTCCCGAGTAGCTGGGACTACAGGCGCCCGCCACAACGCCCAGCTATTTTTTGGTTGCAGTTTGGCCAGGGCTGGGTTTCACCCTCGTTATATGGGGCCAGCACCCTACCGACTGAGCCACAGGCGCCCTACTGACTGAGCCACAGGCGCCGCCCACCTCTTTCCCCCTTGCAGTGCTTTCTGGTCAGATGCTCCCTCACACCTTCAGATCTATCGTTCAATGTCAGCATCGTCCACAAGTTACTCCTTGCAAGTTTCCAAACTTTCTAGGACATACCGTATTTATGATGATGATGGTGTGAAGGTGTACGGTTTTCAGCACTCCAGAAAGGTGGCTTTGTCTCATATGTGCTCCTTGTGGTATGAGAACCTAAGATGGGAAAATTCCATTCCCGGCTATAAGCGAGACTCGGAGGTTAATTCCTCCCTGCTTGCTAAAACAGCAGAGACACAGGGGTTAATTCTTCCCTGGTAGCTGAAAAGGCCTTGAGAAATGTTTCCCTGAGGTCCCCGCCAAGTCATAGATGGAGATTTTAGCACCTGTCTGTGAAAGACTTGGGGCAGGACCCCCCACTCTGCCCTGAGCTCTGACGTCCCCAATCAACCGCAAGAGACGGCGCTTGATGCAAACAGCAATAGGATTTTATTCCAGCATGCTGGGGCTTGACTCGCAACTCTTTTAGGAGCCGAGGAGTCAAGCCCTGAACAGCAGGTTTTACAAGCTTATAAAGGCAAAAACCATAAAGTAGGGAGGAGTAGCAGACATAGCAGGGGCTTTAGGGAGGGGTAGCAGACATAGCAGGGGCTTTAGGGAGGGGTAGCAGACATAGGAGCTTTTCCAGATAAGAAGAACTCTGGTTTATTACTCATCTGTCTTAAGACAAGATCAGCAGTTAAACATTTGCTTAGCTTTCTTCTTTCAGAACCAGTTACCGGTTATCTGCTTCAGCTCGGGGCTATTTTCTAGGACAGTTACAAAAGGTCACATTCTTATGGTAGGGGGCGAGGAGTGCTGCTACATATCTGGTCCCCCCCCCCTTTTTGGATTTGGTAGTACTTTCCTTCATCTGGAGCTGAACTTTTGCTCTTCATTCCCTAACTTCAAATTTCACAAAAGTTTCATTTCACCTGTTAGGGAGGTGGGTGAATGGAAACAGACAGCCTGGTGTCCTTGTAGTTTATCTTTAAGTTATATGCTCCAGAATTAGGAATGACGTGTATGGGGCGGCTCCAGTGGCTCAAAGGAGTAGGGCGCCGGCCCCATATGCCGGAGATGGTGGGTTCAAACTCAGCCCCGGCTAAAACCTGCAAATAAAAAGAAAAAAAGAAATGACGTGTACGTGCTTTGCAACATTTATGCTGAGAAGAAATTTTTTATAGCAGTCTCAATAATGCTTTTGTTCTTTATTCTTATCTGATGAGTTTGGATATATAATACAGTGAATAAAGATGTACAATCGCTGTAGGCTTGAGCAAGCCTCAGTCTTCCCTTAATAAATCATTCTGTGTGCAGTGATATCTGTGTGTCTCTGTGTTTTTGGTTGGGCTAGTGGACATCAACAATGTTGTCGATAATGGCTTATGAAGACACTACGTGGGGGGGGGAATGGACGCTGGTCTATACTGTGGAAACCTAAGATCAGGTTTTGTGAGGCCCACTACATTGGCACAAGAAGGGACATATACTAATGCTGACTGTTAGTCTTGGAAAACAATGCATGGTGTTCATCATCTTAGATACAGTCAGCAGAAAACCTTCAGGGATAAACCAAGTATGTGAGATCTTTGACAGAGATCAACATTGTGGGCAGCGGTGGGGGGCTCAAGAGGGGGGGCAGAGGTGATGATAAATAGAGAAGGTTTCAGATGAGTTAAATGATTTAAAACCAAACCAAACCACACCAACCCAAAACTCCTGCTTCCTCAGTACAAGCATTTCTTTTTTTCTTTTTCTCTTTTCTTTTTTTTGTTTTGTTTTGTTTGAGACAGAGCCTCAAGCTTTTGCCCTGGGTAGAGTGCTGTCATATCACAGCTCACAGCAACCTCCAACTCCTGGGTTTAAGTGATTCTCCTGCCTCTGCCTCCAGAGTAGCTGGGACCACAAGAGCCTGGGTATTTTTTGGTTGCATCCATCATTGTTGTTTTGTGGGCTTAGGCTGGATTCAAACACGCCAGCTCAGGTGTATGTGGCTGGCGCCTTAGCTGCTTGAGCCACAGGTGCCAAGTCTTTTTCTATCGTTCGTTCGTTCTTTTTTCTCCCCCCTCCCCTTTTTTTGCAGTTTTTGGCTGCGGCTGGGTTTGAACCCACCACCTCCAGCATAAGGGGCCACCGCCCTACTCCTTTGAGCCACAGAAGCATTTCTTTAAAGGGTTGTTTGCCCTTTAGAAGTAATAGAGGAAAAAAAAAAGAAAGACGTAATACAGGAAGATCTGGTTATGGTAACAGCAGTGAGTGCTAGACCGTCACAGGTGTAAAATATATTAACACTGCCTTATGCCAGTTTGGAGTGTACAGAGATGACCGTGAGCACCACCACCATCCCATCCAAAAATGTGAATGAAAAAGAGAAAATGTAAAAAGAAAAGCTCTCGGACTGACAGATGTGACAATACCTGCCTCGTCAATGGAAAAGAACCCCAAAACTCTGTAAAATAATTTAGTGAGGGGGCTGCACCTGTGGCTGAAAGGGGTATGGCACCGGCCCCATGTGCCTGAGGTGGCGGGTTCAAACCCAACCCCAACCAAAACCTGCAAAATAAATAAATAAATAATAATTTAGAGAGGTTGGTTCTAGTGCCGCAAGTGGTCTCGCCACGTTTGGGTTACAGCTTGGCTTCCCATATTTTGGAGAGACAGGAATGACATGCAAAATCATCTGTCCATATGGGATCGCCAATCAATACACGAGTGAGTTGGGCCTGCAAAGGCAGAACCTCTGTAAAGGGGAGGAGGGTGGGGCTGACAGGTTACAGCTGGCCTTCAAGCTGCTTTGATTCCGGGTAAGGGAATGAAGCTCCATCTAAAAGCTTGGAATGTGTTCAGTTGAGATCAAGATGTCTGTTAATGACAAGCAGGAAGCCCTGGACGTTGACCCCAAACTCAAGTGCTCTGTGAATTCCAATGATGACCTGCGGGCCTGCGTTAAGACTTTGTCTCACCTGCCTGGCCTTAGGCTTGTCAAGCACTGGTGTGTTACTGCGAAGCGAAGTTGACCTCCAGTGGGAGGGGTGCCTGACTTCCCTTCCCTTCTCCCTTGCGGCGGCCAGAGACTGACTGAAGTTTAAAGTCTTGGGCTTCAGATTTTATTTTAGTTCACAGATGCCAGACATGGTGCTTCTGAGGGAAAGATTCACGAGAGGGCCAAGAGCTGTCATTCAGCCGGTCTGGCCCCTAGGGTCGTCTCCCTTCCCCCTCCCCTTCCCTGCCCTAGGGCCGGAGCCAGGGAAGACAGGCCCAGGCGGAGAGGTACGCACAGTCACTTTAGCACCGCGATAGATCGCCTCGCTGGAGGAGCTTCGGATCCAGCCATGGTTTTGGCCTGAGGGGTTGGCCTGAAGAGTGGCGCGGGCGGGGCCGGGCTCCTCACGGAAGAGACAACCCCTAGCCCGGCCGCCCAGATGGACGCCCCCGGGGGAGCCTGGCCACAGCCCCTCCTCCGACCGCTTCCTCCTCTTGGCACCCCTCCTCATCCCCTCACTCCAACCCCTCTCCCCAGCCTCGCGCACGTCCCTGCACCTCCCCCTCGCTCCGCCCCGCCCCCTTAGGCACTGACCCCGCACGCGCCCAGACAGCCTCCCGCGCTTCTCCCTGTTCTGCTGTGACCCCAGGGCTGAAACTACAGTCATGGGCCACTACACCTGGCTATTTTTTCTATTTTTAGTAGAGGCAGGCTTTTCACTCTTGCTGAGGCTGGTCTTGAACTCCTGAGCTCAAGCAATTTTCCCACCTAGGCCTCTCAGAGTGCCGGCCAACACCTCCCGCCCTCTTATTTGTTTCTAATATGTGAAATAAGTTGCCTACTAGAACTTCAGCTCTGTAACTCAAAAATGAGAGAAGGATCAATTGATTTAGACCTGTGATTTTAAGTTGAAATCTTCCTGAGTTGGAACATTTATGTGCGCTAAAATTCCACTATATTGAAAAATTCAATTTATTCCATTTGTAAAAATCTAGTGTTCAGGGAAATTTTATTTATTAGGTCAAAATACTTCTTTTTTTTTTACTTTTTTTTTTGTAGAGTGCCCTGTCATCACACAGCTCACAGCAACCTCCAACTCCTGGGCTTAAGCGATTCTCTTCCCTCAGCCTCCCGAGTAGCTGGGACTACAGGTGCCCGCCACAATGCCCAGCTATTGGTTGCAGTTCAGTCGGGCTGGGTTTGAACCTGCCACCCTTGTTATATGAGGCCGTCGCCTTACCGACTGAGCCACAAGTGCCGCCCAGGTCAAAATCCTTCTAATGGAAATAGAATATATTCAATTTGAAAATTCAGTTTAAAGGTTTAAAGACACAAGGATAATAAATGAGGCCAAACTTAGCATTAGCAACAGGTTCCCTGGAAGTGACAGTGAACAACTTCTCAAAATAGAATAAGAATACTGTATTACATTGAGCATTATAAAATTTAGGAAGAATTGGGATTTTTGGATTTGTGACTTTAATAAATTTAACTTTTTGGTATATACAAAGTTGCCTCCGATGTATAATAAAACAAAACCCCTCATCTTTAGCACCCTCTTTTCCTAGAGTTAATCAATCATTCTTTCAGTCTTTCAACATATACAATTATATAGAATTGTATACATCAAAATACACTTTTGGTCTTTTGTATTTCTTTCTCTTTTCTACCATACAATGAATCCCAGGTTTCAGGGACAACATCTTATTTATGTTTGATTCTATATTGTTTGGCTTGCTGCCTTGGTACACAGTAGGTACTCAATAAATGCTTACTAAACACAATACTGAGAATCAGGGGAAAGAGAGATACCAGAGTATTGAAAATCTTCAAATGTACACTTATTCACTATCCAGTTAGCTGGATCAAAGCAAATCACCTCACACTCCAGGCATGTCTGAGATGATCTGAAAGGTGATAACCATTTTGATTGAAGAAAAGTACTACCAAATCCAAAAACAGGGGGGGGGGGAAGCCATGTAGCAGCACCTCTCGCCCCCTACCATAAGAATGTGATCTTTGTAACTGTTCCAGGAAATAGCCCCGAGCTGAAGCAGATAACCGGTAACCGGTTCTGAGAAAAGAGCTAAGCAAATGTTTAACTGCTGATCTTGTCTTAAGACAGATGAGTAATGAACCAGAGTTCTTATCTGAAAAGCCCCTGCTATGTCTGCTACCCCTCTCTACTTTGTGATTTTTGCCTTTATAAGCTTGTAAAACCTGCTGTTCAGGGCTTGACTCCTCTGCTCCTGAGAGAGTTACGAGTTAAGCCCCAGCATGCTGGAATAAAATCCTCTTGCTGATTTCATCAAGTGCCGTCTCTTGCAGTTGATTGGGGTTGTCGTTGCTCAGTACAGAGTGGGGGGTCCTGTCCCAAGTCTTTCATGATCAAGTCTCAAAATACAAAAAATCATGTTAACAGTTCATCTCTGTTTCCCATCCATTCTTGCATCAGTTAAATCCCACAGGAGTTGCTATTGATCCTTTAATGGCACTTTGTATGTCTTATCCTTGAGTAACACTGATGCTTCTGAATTCATTGACACTAGAGCTTGATTTCACACTTGAACTTTGTCATAATGAAAAAAAATTGTAAATAAAACTTGAGCTTATGGCCTGATTTTGTCACAAATCTAACACAATATCTGTGCAGCCCAGGCTGACCACTTACCCTCTCTGAATATCCTTTTCCTTGGCAGGGAAAGGAAATACCAGTATCTTCCTTATAACATTTCTGTTTATAGATTTAATAAAAAATAATTTTAAAAAATTCTGTTTATAAAATGCAAGGGTAATTTGTAAAATTGCAATAACTACACAAATGAAAGACATACATGCTGTATGCCCATGATAACTGTTTCTCTCATTTGTCTTGACAGTACTCTCTAAATCTTTCCTATTTCAAGCGTGGTCTGTGGGCCAAAAAGACTGGCCTCACCTGGGAAATTGTTAAATATGCAGAATCTCAGGTCTCACCTCCCCAAACCTACTGAGTTAGGGACTGTGTTTTAAGAAGGTCCTGGATGGTTGGAGCCTGTGGCTCAGTCAGTAAGGCGCCGGCTCCATATACCGAGGGTGATGGGTTCAAACTGCAACCAAAAATAGCCGGGCATTGTGGCGGGTGCCTGTGGTCCCAGCTACTCGGGAGGCTGAGGCGGGAGAATCGCTTAAGCCCAGGAGTTGGAGGTTGCTGTGAGCTGTGTGAGGCCACGACACTCTACCGAGGGCCATAAAGTGAGACTCTGTCTCTACAAAAAAAAATAATAATAATAAAGGTCCCGGATGATTGCCTATTATAGTTTGAGAAGCATGGTCTATATAGATCTGAAGGTATATTATAATTGGTAATTTCTTATTGCTGCTGAAATAAATTAATACAAAGTCAGGGGCTTAAAACACACAAAAGTATTATCTTTATAATTCTGGAAATCAGCAGTCCTAAAATCAAGGAGTCCCAGGCTTGTGTTCTTTCTTGGGGCTCTAGGGAAGAATTCACTTCCTTACCTTTTCTGGATTCTAAAGGCCACTTGCACTCCTTGGCTTGTAGTTCCTTCCTTCTTCCACTCTTACCACGGCTTTTGTCTTCATTTCTCTTTCTATGACTGTGACTTTCCTGCCTCCACTGTTGATAACAAATACCCTATTTATTGCATTGAGTCTACATGGATAAGCCAAGATAATCTTCTCACCTCAAGATCCTCAAATTTTATGCATTTCTACAAAATTCTGCTTTGTCATATAAAGCACATGTTCAGAGGTTCTGGAGCTTAGATTATGAACATTTTTGAGGGCTCTGAAGATTCTGCGTGACTAAATATAGCTCAATTTCTGAGAAATCTATTTCAAGATAATGACACCTAAATCACATGCTCTCATTCATTCATTTGTATCTGCAGTATGCTGGGGCCTAAATGCTGTCCAATAATTAATCTACATTCTATTCATCATCTCTCTCTTCCATTCCCACTCCCTGTGAAATTCCACTCTGTACAACTTGCCCACCTCACTGTTACTACCTTTAATCTCAATAGATAACTTAGCCTCCTAGTTCACAGAGAAATTCACAAGCCACCAGGTAAGACATACTGAGAGTATATAATGGACTAGGTAGCTACTAAAGAGAGGGTGGGTAAAGAGTTCTCTGAAAAGATGACATCTGAAGTCAGACATGAACACAAGTAGGAACCTGCCAGGAGAAGGTGGATGGTGGACACAGTGGACCACTGTTCAACAGAGGAAATTTTTTTTGTTATTGTTTGTTTGTTTGTTTTTTGTAGAGACAGAGTCTCACTGTACTGCCCTCGGGTAGAGTGCCATGGCGTCACACGGCTCACAGTAACCTCTAACTCTTGGGCTTACACGATTCTCCTGCCTCAGCCTCCTGAGCAGCTGGAACTACAGGCGCCCGCCACAACGCCCGGCTATTTTTTTGTTGCAGTTTGGCCGGGGCTGGGTTTGAACCCACCACCCTCGGCATATGGGGCCAGCACCATACTCACTGAGCCACAGGCGCCGCCCAACAGAGGGGATTTTTTCAAACCTATGTGTTTTCATGCAGGAACACTCATCCTTTTATTTCCTCTCTTCAGCTTCTAGATTAGTAGATTTCAAACATGGTAGGACCCCAGGAATACATGAAGACTTTCCAATGGGATCTTGAGCAAGTTCATTTCCAGGAATCCTGTTGCTGACCTGCAACTTCCACAGGTACTCTTCTCTAAAATTGCTCTCAGAATAAACTTCAAGTTCAAGGTATTTTTTTCTTTCCTATCCCTCCTTCATAATTTCCCCTTTCTTTCTTTTTTGGGAAAGAAAGCATGGTTCTCACTTAACCTAAATCTTAATATGTTGCTTTGTCTTTGGGGTATAAAAACCTCTGGCATGCCCAAATAAGAGACAATTCTACATATTGGTGGAGGTATTGAGAAAGCCAATGTGAAAATTAACAAAGAACACAGAAATGAGAACAGAGAAACAGAAGCTGCTTATTCAGAATTTGCTGTAACAAGGGAGTCAGCTACCATCACTTCCCTTTGGTGGAAACTTAAAGGTAAGTTGGGAGATGAGAGAAGTTTCATAGTGGAAAGAAGTTTTATAGTACTCTGCCTGGAGTCTATTGACATAGGGTCTCGTATGGGACTGGTTTCAGGAGTGTATTTGGCTCTCTCTGGTTGATCCTGAGTTGGAAGGGAGCAGGAGAGGAGAGAGGATAGGAAAACTGGTAGTCATTGACCACTGACTATAGTCCTGTCTATTCTGAGCCCTCTGTGGCAGAGGTGGTGATGTGGTTGGCATCCTGGACTGGTTACTGCAGAGACTGTGGGTCAGAGTTCCGTTGTCTGGACATTGCCAGACAAATTCTGAAAGCTACAAAGACTGAGTAGCAAATCCTGTTGCAAGTTAGGTTATTTTTACTTCTTTGCTTTTGATAGGATTTCAAGAAGGAATCTAGATCACCAACCATTTTTGATGATAGGTAATTGTATGCTATTTTGGAATATAACCTGGAAGGAGTTAAGAGAATTTTTTAATTTTTTTTTTGTAGAGACAGAGATTTTTTAGGGTACTATGGAAAAAGAGTTTGAAGACCCGGGTGCTAGAACATTGGTTTTCAATGTTCAGTGTTCTAGCTAAGTGTGCATAGAATCACTGGGAGAAGTTGCTAAAACCCAGCTTGCTGATGTCTGCCTGCAAAGTTTCTCATTGTCTAGATCTGGGAAGAGGTTAGGGCTGAGAATTTGCATTTTTCACCAGCTCCCAAGTGCCACTGCTGCTCTATCTTCTTTTGAAAAACTTCTGTTCACGTCTTTTGCCTGCTTTTTCATGGAGTTATTTGTTTCTTGCTGTTTGCGTTCCTTGTAGATTCTTGATGTTAGTCCTTTGTGGAATGCATAGTTTGTGAATATTTTCTCCCAGTCTGGTGATTGTCTATTTACTCTGTTGATTATTTCCTTTGCTGTGCAGGAGATCTTCAATTTAATCAAGTCCTATTTATTTATTTCTGTGGTTGCTATACTATGTGTTTGCCTTTGGGATCTTAGTCATAAATTCTTTGCTTAGGTTGATGTCTCTAAGAGTTTTTCTTCTACCTTTTCCTCTAGAATTTTTATGTCTTCATGGCTTATGCTCTAGAATTATTAGCCTCCATTCAGTCGACTAAACTAAAAATAGGAATGTCTTTTTTTTTTTTGAGACATAGTCTCACTCTGTCACCCTGGGTAGAGTGCTGTGGCATCGTCATAGCTTACAGCAACCTCAAACTTTTGACCTCAAGCGATCCTCTTGTCCCAGCCTCCTGAGGATCTGGGACTATAGGAAGGTGTATTCCTGACCCTTCTCCTTTTCCCACATCTGTCACACTTGTCACACTTGCCAAACATCAAACCAGTGCAGCCACTTCAGTTCATCCCCTCACTGTTACCCTAGGATGAATTCTCTTGCTCTCTCCTGGGTGACTCCACTTTCTTCCATGGTGCAGTCAAAAGCCCCTTCCAAAGCGCAGCTACAAAAATGTCACACACCTTCTCAGAAACTCCAGTTATCCTCAGTCATGCTCTTGATGCAAACTTCTTCTTGTGTCTCTCGGGCACTGCTCATCTTCATATTTGGATAACACAGTCCCTCATTTTCCAAGCTCCAACTTGTGGCACCCCACTGTGGTTAGACCCGCCCAAGGTAAAGAGGGACTTATGTATTGTCCTTTCAGGGTGCTCTCTAGTCTTTCTCACCTCTGGGATTACATAAAAGTGATCTGGAAAACTTCTCTGCTTCCCTTCCGCTCTTGTATACTGTGATGAGCCCCACCCCTTTTCAGATTACAGAAGTCACCTCATGTAAGAGCTCATCTTGACTTGTGTGTGAGTGTGTGTGCATACGTGTGTGTGTGTGTGTGTGTGTGTGTGCACGTCCACGCATGTGTGTATGGGTAGGGTCTTACTCTTTTACCTGGTCTGGAGTGCCGTGCCCTCAACCCAGTTTGCAGAAATCTCAAATTCTTGGGGTCAAGTGATCCTTTTGTGTCAGCCTCCCAAGCAGCTGGAACTAGAGGGATCCAACACTTTTATTTTGTGTAGAGATGAGTGTCTCATTCTTGCTAAGGCTGGTCTTGAATTCCTGAACTCAAGGAAGATCCTCCTACCTTGGCTTCCCAGAGTGTTAGGATTACTGGCCTGAGTGACCTCGTTCAGCCTTTATCTTGAACTTTGAAACATCAGCTCAAGTTCCTCCCAGTGTGTTCTTAGGACCTCTAATTTTGGCTTCAGTGATTACACTTATGTGTTAGGGGTCAGAAACCAATACTTCAAAACATGGCACTTTGACATGCTGAACTGAAGAATAAGCCTTAAGATCTTTCTGACTCCTGCCCCCCCCACCATCTACCCACATCTACTGTTTCCCAGTCTCTCAGTCCTCCTTCTCTCCCAAAGCACAGCATGGAGTTGTTCTCTGAGTTTCCCTATCTTTCCAAAGTCCAGACCTACCAAACAAGAAAACAATCACCTCTTGTCCCTTCCCTGAGTTTTCAGAAATTGAAGTCATATCACAGGAAGAAAGATTGAAGTCTGTCAACACAGTAGGACAAAGTTTTGTTTGTCCCAAGCCATTGTATTTTCTTTGAGTCAATTGAATTCTCTTAAAATCATTTATTAACCCCCTATAATCATCCACATTCCCCATCTGCCTTTTTCCCTAAGATGTAACCATCTGCACCATTCATGGTGGACTGGTCACTCATTTCCCCCCATGCGTGCTAATAAATGTGTACACCATTTCTTCTATTAATCTGTCTGTGGTCAGTTGATTTTCAGCAAACCTTCAGAGGATGAAGGGGAAATTTTCTGCTAGCTCCCACACACATTTTATGGTACTTGCCTATTTGCTTGCGTTGCTCTCTCCCAGTAGATTTCTGTTCTCTGAGCGCAAGACAGGACCTTTCTTATTTACCATGCCTTCAATGAATTTTCATTCTACTAATGCTGAAGAGAAAAGAAAGATTTTATTTTTATTTTATCATTATTATTATTATTATTTTTTTTTTTTGAGAGAGAAAGTCTCACTATGTAGACCTCGGTAGAGTACCCTGGCATCACAGCTCATAGCAACCTCAAACTCTTGGGTTTAAGTGATTCTCTTCCTTCAGCCTTCCAGTAGCTGAGACTACAGGCACCTGCCACACTGCCTGGCTATTTTTTGTTGCAGTTGTCATTATTGTTTTAGCAGGCCCACGCTGGATTTGAAACCACCAGCCTCAGTGTATGTGGCTGGTGCCATAACCACTGTGCTACAGGTGCCAAACCAACAAGACTCTGTGATTCCTGACACTAGCAATTCTACATAATAATGTGGCAGGAAGACAAACACACAAAGAAAGAAAAGATGGTATGATCTACTGTGACGATAAGTGACACGTGATCTAAGCTCAATAGAAGTTTAGCCTGTGCACAGTGGCTCCTGCCTATCATCCCAGCACTTGGTAGGCTGAGACGAGAGGACTTGAACTCAAAAGTTCTAGAACAGCCTGGACAACAGAGTGAGACCCCATTTATATCGAATTGTGTAAAAAATTTAACTGGGCATCATAGCATAATCCAGTAGGCCTACATATTCTTTAGGCTGAGGTGGGAGGATCACTTAAACTTGGGAGTTTAAGGCTGCAGTGAGCTATGACAGCACCACTACAATCCAGCCTGTGTAACAGGGCCAGGTTATGTCCCTGAAAAAAACAAAAAGGCAAAAAAAAAAAAAGCAATGGAAGTTTATGGGGGGGGTGTCATAGTGCTTAATGGAATAATTGGAGAAGACCAAATTATGAGGACATTGAACCTCCACATTTTGTCTTCACTATTTTTACAGTTCAGGACAAGGGCTTTTTTTTTTTTTTTTGATCCCTTAGGCGAGAGAGTGATTGATTTATTTTATGTCAATCTTTTCCCATGCTGGAAGCCACCACATAAAGAAGAGGCCGGCAGTCTGCCCTATGACCTTCATTTGCAATGAGTCCATTGTTTGCTATTGATTATTATTATTTTTGCATTTCATTTATATCTGATCACAATGGATGTAGACAACAAGTAAATGACATAGAAGGACCCCTCAAGCTAGCTTGGTAATTTCTCTAGTGGAAAAATGTATAACAGTGTCTGCTTTCAAAGTGATTTAAAGGCATCCAGTTTCATTCAAGTCATATACTACGCATAGTGAAAACTACTCAAAGATTCTAAGAATCAGATATTCTTAATGTCTAGAATAAAGACAGTTTTAAAAAGCATTTTAGTCACCCTGGCACTTTTATTAAAAATTTCAAAATTGCTGATATCAATGGTTATTAAAATACTATAGCGAAGATGTAAGTTTCCAAGGGTGAAGAACAATTTTAATTCTGTCATCACTATTCCATATGGATATCAGGCAATAGTACTATTTCTGCTCAGATGTTTGCTTTATTTATTTAAAAATGATATCTGTTTATTTAACAGATATCAATGCAGATCCCCTCATTACGCCTATGTTTTTGAAACATACCCAGAAAAAAGTTAAAGCACCAAATAAAAATTTTTCAGGGAAGAAAGAAAAGTGAATTACTATACCCAGGCTGGAACAACTCAGAGTGTAACATGCAGACAGAACACAGAAACCCAGAGTAGAAAGCTCTTCTGGGAAAGTGCATTGAAGGAGTGTGGTAAGGAGGTTTATGAATGTTCATGGGAGGCAGTTCTGAGCATAAAGGTCAATAAAAAACAAGGGATGGAGTTTAGGAGTGGGCGAAAGAGACAAAGGGTGCAGTTAGAAGATGGGCTTGGGCAGAGTAGCCAGGGAGCTGTGTGTCAGAGGGTGAAGGGTCAGAAATGTACCCAGATGCCAACTGAATCAGATCTGTATAAAGCAGAGGATATGCCAAGAAAAGGATGCAAATAAGAATGTAGCCCCGGCAGCGCCCATAGCTCAGTGGGTAGGGCACCAGCCACATACACTGAGGCTGGTGAGTTCGAACCTGGCCCAGGCCAGATAAAATAACAATGAGAACTGCAAAAAAAAAAAAAAAAATAGCTGTGTATTGTGGCAGGTACCTGTAGTCCCAGGTACTTGGAAGGCTGAGGCTAGAGACCTGCTTAAGCCCAAGAATTTGAGGTTGCTGTGAGCTGTGATGCCACAGCACTCTACCCAGGGCAACATAGTAAGACTTTGTTTCAAAAAAAAAAAAATGCAGCCCCCAGAAGGGTGAAATGTTTGGAGCAGGTGGTCTCTGGCTAAAAAGAAAGAAGCATGAGCAGCGCCTGTGGCTCAGTGAGTAGGGCGCCGGCCCCATATGCCGAGTGTGGCGGGTTCAACCCAGCCCTGGCCAAACTGCAATAAAAAAAATAGCCTGGCGTTGTGGCAGGTGCCTCTAATCCCAGCTGCTCGGGATGCTGAGGCAAGAGAATCGCGTAAGCCCAAGAGTTAGAGGTTGCTGTGAGCTGTGTGACATCATGGCACACTACCTGAGGGCAGTATTGTGAGACTCTGTTTCTATAAAAAAAAAAAAAAAGAAAGAAGCAGAGGTGAAGAGGATACAGTGGGGACCATGTCATAATACTTACTTTTACTTTTTTTACTCCTAAAAAAATGAACTGTGTACACTTCCTGTGTGAAAGCTGTATGTGCTTTAGAGAAAGTAGTTATAGGGTTCGAGAGGAGCCATCAACTAACTTATAATGTTGTAGAAAAAATTACAATGTTTGCAAACAATAAACACAAAGATTATTATTTTTTTGGAGGGGGGGGCCGGGGCTGGGTTTGAACCCACCACCTCCTATATGTGGCCAGCACCCTACTCCTTGAGCCACAGATGCTGCCCCACAAAGATTATCTTTTAATGTCATTGATAGCTTGGATAGCTTGAAGGAGTTACTCATAATTGAAAATAACCCATATCGGGTGGTGCCTGTGGCTCAAGGAGTAGGGCGCCGGTCCCATATGCCAGAGGTGGTGGTTTCAAACCCAGCCCCGGCCAAAAACCACAAAAAAAAAAAAAAAGAAAAGAAAAGAACCCATATCAAGAGAGAAAAAGGCTTTCCTATCAATGAATCAGAGAAACAAGGTAACACATGCTATGTAGAAATTTGGAGTACATAAAATGTATTAATTTAACAGAAACTGCTAAAATTACAGTTATTTTGCATATTGGTGCAGCACACATTTAGATTTAATCAATATAGTATAGGGCTATTAAATATATTTTGGAGTCAAATAAAAAAGTACCCATTACAGTTAACTGAATGCGTCCTCATACAAATTATAGCAGCGCAACTGCTATACTTCTTCAAATCCTTGACTGAAAGATCATATGCAGATAACTCCTGTTTACAATCTCAAAGTAGATAAACAGAGAAGTAAATATTACCTTTTCCCCCTCAATTTATTCACTGAGAAGGAATGAGCCTGAAAATATTGAACGTGCATTAAAAGGAAATTAGTTTAAGAGTCTAGTGATTGAAAAAATATATTTACTGGTATCAGAAGTGTTCTTTGGTTGGAAAATGTACGTCATGATTTATTAAAAAGTATCTTAGGTTGTTTGTTTTACAATGCTGCGAACGCTTCCACTCAGCTGATAAAGTTCAAATGTCATTTTCTCGCATCCTGGTGTGCTGGTAATGTTGGCAAATTTCATGAGAATCGTTCAAATGAAGCCAATTTTAAAATGACAGATAAATTATTGTGAATTCTTGGACAGATTATTGTGAATTCTTGGACACTCTATTTTGAGAGGAAGCTACGTGTTTTAATTCCCTTCAGTTAGCTGTCCGTGCAGCAGCTCTGTTTCTATCTTTGTGTTACAGACACAGATGCTGAAGCAAAACTGGTTAATGACCTTATTCAAGATCACTGAATAAATCAGCTGCAGTCCTGGGGTAGACGTCTAACCACAGAGCCATTATATGCAGCCTGTCACCTGAGCCATGTTGCCATTAAGTGACGCTGTAAATACTTTGGGTTTTCAATTTTTTTTTTTTTTTTTTGGTTTTTGGCCGGGGCTGGGTATGAACCCGCCACCTCTGGCATATGGGACCGGCGCCCTACTCCTTGAGCCACAGGCGCTGCCCTACATTGGGTTTTCAAATCTGGCTTAAAAATCTAATGTGATGAAACCATAAAAATGGCATCTTAAGTGCACCTGCACGCAGTTTATTTTGCAGCATTGTTCAGTGCTGGTTAAAAACCTAAACGCCTTCACATATCAGACAAACCCAGCTCGTTGAAATGTGTTATTTGGCCAACAGAGTCTTGCAGTTTTGAAAACTTTGGTTTTGTTTCAGTTGACAATTTTCAGAAATTAGGAATTTTGTGTAGCTGTCATCCTGGCTTCTTTTAAAAAATTTACAAATCTAGGTATATTGGCCTGTATTCCCCATGGTAAAAACAACCTGGAGCTGGGTGGCACAGCCTGTTTTAATGGACATAGTTCATGACCACCTCCACGTGGCTTCCTTATGATTTACATGAAGAACCTGGCCTCTGCAGGCATGTGAGACAGAGAACCTTGGTGTAATTATGCGACAAGATTAGAAATGTTCAGTAGTTTCCAGGCTGTTGTCTGCTCATGCTGTTGAAAGCCTTTATGAGTCACCGTCAGCTCAGCTTTCTGTCTTTCTCTACTCCTTGCTTCAATCTGCCTCTTTCCATTCTAAACATGAAACTCTCTCAGAATGTAAAGTACATTATTCTCTATCTCAAGTACTCATTGTGCCCTACCCACAATGTGTCCATGCTGGTCTTCATGGTCTCATGGGTATGCCTGGTTTCTCTTGCTTAAAAGGCTTTCCCTACCCCTACATGCCAGGGCAACATCCTACTGACTTTCCTATCAGCTCCGATATCACTTCCTAAGTGCACACTTGCTATCTCCATCCCCTCTTTGTTGTCTGTGGGATCAAAGTTGGGGTCAAGACCACTGTCAGTGCCGCCCTGCTAGCTAGATTAGTGCAAAGAATTTTTTGCAGAATGGACTCTTGCTTAAAAGGAATGTATGTGTCTTTTTTGATTCTTGACTTTCCCTAATGTGGAAAAAGTGGATTAAGACATGGGTATAGTAGAGTTGCTTGGTACCAGACCTCATATCACTTTCTAGAAGGGACAGTACCGCCAGACAACACAACTGTACCAATTTAATTTGATTTAAATTTTTTTATCATTTTAATGTTAAAAGGGATATAGATTTCTGGTTCAAGAGACATCAATATTGCTTCTGGGAGATGCCATAATGTGTTGATCATGAGAAATTAAGGACCCTGCTATAGACTTTAATGAACCCCAAACCATAATCGAAGTGATGTGTTCTGATTTATAGCCAAGGCTTGCCTTTAAATCTTTACTAAGGTGGACTATGGGGGCCCTAACATGTCGCTACATGGACCCTCCTACCTCTTCTTCCTTTTCTCCTCCTAAAAAAAAGAACACAGATGATCTAGTTAGCCCCATTACCTAAATGTGCCAAAGGAGGGTAACCTACCAAGCTCTCTGGGCAGTCTGGGGAATTGGCCCACCCTCTATGGCCCAATATAAAAGGGGTCACTAACTGCCCCAGGGACAGACATCATCCTTGCCCTGCCCAGGAGGTCTCTGACTCCTTTCAATAAACCCGTCCTGAACCTTTCTGCTCCAGACCTGTCTCAGGGCATTGCTGCACCACTTTGCATAGAGAAACTGAGGTGTTGTGTAGACCAGGTCCTAGTCAGCGGACCCAGCACACAACCCAAAGCACTCAACCAATAACTGGCTCCATGGACATACATATATATATATATATATATATATACACACACACACACACACACATATATATACATATACATATATACATATATATGGACAAATATATATATATATATTTTTTTTTTTTTATAACCCTCTCCCTGAACTAACTTGACTTTTTGAGTTGTTTCCCAGAAATGATGGATTTTCTGGGAGACACAAGAGCTGAGATTCTTTTTTTTTTTTTTTTAATCAGTTTTTAGCCAAGCCTGGGTTTAAACCTGCCACCTCCAGTATATGGGGCCGGGGCCCTACTCCTTGAGACACAGGCACCGCCCAGGAGCTGAGATTCTGATAGTCCCTGGGCAGACTTCCTTTTTTTTTTTGTAGAGACAGAGTCTCACTACCGCCCTCGGGTAGAGTGAGGTGGCGTCACACGGCTCACAGCAACCTCTAACTCTTGGGCTTACGCGCAATTCTCTTGCCTCAGCCTCCCGAGCAGCTGGGAATACAGGCGCCCGCCACAACGCCCAGCTATTTTTTTGTTGCAGTTTGGCCTGGCCGGTTTGAACCCGCCACCCTCGGCATATGGGGCCGGCGCCCTACTCACTGAGCCACAGGCGCCACCCTAGCCCCTGGGCAGATTTCCTAATGCCAAAACCCACCGTTTCCCTACAAGCTGACCCCCAGGCACCCACCTACCACCTTGTTAGTTATACCATAATGTACCCCAAAGCATGTGGTCCCTCCTTTAAAAGCCTGTGATCTCATAGCCAGGTGTTGTGGCAGGAGCCTGTAGTCCCAGCTACTTGGGAGGCTGAGGCAAGAGAATCGCTTAAGCCCAGGAGTTGGAGGTTGCTGTGAGCTGTGTGAGGCCATGGCACTCTACCAAGGGCCATAAAGTGAGACTTGTCTCTACAAAAAAAAAAAAAAAAGTCTGTGATCTCCCTTAGTCGATGAGATAGTTGGATTTAAGGCAGCTGCTCCTGTTCCCCCAACAAGATGTTTGTCGCATTAAAAATTCCTTTCCTGCATTGGCAGCCCTCATTGTATGAATAACTGGATCATTGTGTGATGAGTAAATAGACCTAGACTAAGACCCCCCTGCAATTTTGACAACAAATCCAGGTGTACAACTCTTATGGCAAAGAAAATCAACCTTCCCTACACACACCACATCTTGAATTCAGAATCTGCTAGGGGCCCTGTATTTTGGTGCTTCCCTGACTCCATGCTTTCTGAGGAAGTGCACACTGCCATGTAAAGCCACAGGGGCTGCCCTCAGTTCTTCAGATCTGCTATAACACACCTCCACACCCTATCTTGGAATATTGACCAAATACAATATTCATTAGAAGAACGTTCCTGACCAGAAATGCAAGGAATTACCATTATACTGGAAGTACAGCAGCACATTTGACCTTATAGACAAGATTTGTAACCAATGATCCTTTGAAAGTAGTACATCAGTTTCAGAACATAATTTTATGAAGAGTATCAGAATATGCAATTAAATGTAGTCAAAACTCCTGTAGCAAACATTCAAGAGAAGGAATTCTAGCGTTGGTTAGATCAGAAGTGCAGCAGCATACCAAGGACTCAGGGGTATTCTATATTCCCATTTGTCATCCTTTCACTTGTCCCTGCATGATTTCAAGGTGGGTGTTACACATATAGGATTCAAATAAAGATGGTGTCTTGCCAAAACAAATGGTAATTTTTTCATGGAGTTTGTTTGTTTGTTTTAACTAGGGAGGAAATAGGTTCAAATAAGTCTCCCAGTAATCCCAAAGCAGGTCATGTTGCCTATCATTGGATCTCATGTTTAACCAAAACTGGAAGAAAGACTGGGAATAACAATATCTGGTTGCACAACTCTGTGTGTATACTAAACCTGTTTTCAGAAAGTAGACTTAGCTAGAATTTAGGAGGGGGGTGGTGGTGTAGGAGGGATAAGGGGAGAGGGTTAATTTAAAGGTAACCCACCATGTCTACCCATCCTCCAAGAATGCGAAGACTGAATCAATGCCCAAGAAACATTGTTCCTTGGTATCTCCCAGTGGACCACCTACATTCTTAAGATTGCTAAAGACAGGTGGCGCCTGTGGCTCAGTGAGTAGGGTGCCGGCCCCATAAACCGAGGGTGGCGGGTTCAAACCCAGACTTGGCCAAACTGCAACAATAAAATAGCAGGGCATTGTGGCGGGCGCCTGTAGTCCCAGCTGCTCCGGATGCTGAGGCAAGAGAATCACGTAAGCCCAAGAGCTGGAGGTTGCTGTGAGCCGTGTGACGCCACTCTACCAAGGGCAGTAAAGTGAGACTTTGTCTCTACAAAAAAAAAAAAAAAAAAGAATGCTAAAGACCTTTCGCTAATACCATTTAAATTAATCTCATTTCTGGGCAGCGCCTGTGGCTCAAAGGAGTAGGGCACTGGCCCCATATGCTGGAGGTGGCAGGTTCAAACCCAGCTATGTCCAAAAACTGCAAGATAAATAAATAAATAAATAAATTCAGTAAGATTAAAAAAAATAATCTTGTTTCTTAAGTACTCTTCCTGTGGTTTCTATCTAACTTTAAATATGAGACCCCATACCCTGACTCCAGTCTTGCTTTTGTCCATTTCTACTTGATGTTTGAACTACTGTTTTGACTCTTTCTTACACAGTTTCAACATAGGCTTACATATATGGCTTTTACCCATATAAGATTACCTTAACAGGGGCGGCGCCTGTGGCTCAAGGAGTAGGGCGCCGGTCCCGTATGCCGGTGGTGGGTTCAAACCCAGCCCGGGTCAAAAACCAAAAAAAAAAGATTACCTTAACAGGTAATTTAGGTTGCTGGTAATCCCAGATTCAGCCAACCCTGAAAAGAGCAGATGAACTTGGCATGCCTTCCCATCCCCAACAGTATCAGCATGAGCATACACTTTGTACCACAAGAAACCAGCTGGAAAACATTATAAAGAATCAGCCAGAAACTATCTTCCCTTCTATTACCACCTGGGACAGGAATTAGGGACATAAAACTTAGGGAGAAAAGGATTCCAAATGTTATAAGACAAGAAACTGACAATAATGAAAAGCAGGCCACTGCTCTTTTTCTACAACTTCCTTCAAAATAAGAAGGTCTCATGTATTCTATTATTGTATTTATATAAAAAAAATTACTGATGAGGAGAATCTACAAAGTAGAAATATTAGTGGTTGCTGTGAGCTGGAAATAGTTTGGTGGGGAATGGGGAGTGATTGTTCATGGGTATAAGTTTTTTGGGGGTGACAAAAATGTTCTAAAAATTGTGGTCATAGTGGTTGCACAACTGTGTGAATACACTAAAACCTACTGAATTATACACTTTACATGGGTGAATTGTGTAGTGTATGAATTATATCTCAATAAAACTGTTTTTAAAAATAACTTATGCAAGATTCTTTTAATATGTCTTTCATTAGTTTACAATGGTATGATTACAGCCTCATAACCACTTGATTGGCCTGCCCATTCCTCACAAGTTATAAAAGAGAAAATGAGAACTTGCTGATACTTCAATGCTATGGAAGTATTTTTGCTCTTCAATGTTCAAAGCAAGAACTGTGCATGAGGCGCAAAAGTAGGAAAAGCAGAAGACACAATATTTTTCAGTAGATGCTGTCTTCAGCAGAAATTCACATACCATTGTCCTACAGATTTTTGGTTGTTGTTGATGTGATCGCCAAAACAAAAGAAATTATTCAAATTAACCCTCCTTTTGTGGACAAAGTCAATGGTTGTATATCATTATCACTGAG
This sequence comes from Nycticebus coucang, assembly GCF_027406575.1. NCBI lineage: Eukaryota > Metazoa > Chordata > Mammalia > Primates > Lorisidae > Nycticebus > Nycticebus coucang. Next base: position 22,841,701 of record NC_069805.1, on the reverse strand, counting down.
ATATAATCCATTAAGTGCTTAATTTGTACCATATTAACAGATTTGTACACTGAGAGATTTTGGCTTATGACAAAACAGGAAAAATAGCACTTTTATAAATGGGAAATGTTTCAGTCTTGTTTTTGTATGTGAACATCATGGGAAATTTTCCTATCTTCTTTCCTAACAGATACTACTGTCTTCACTGTATAAAGGTTAGTGTTATTGCTGGGGATGCACTGATTCCCCGAGGCTTCCCAGACTCTTTCAACAATCACCCTGGCTAAGTATCACTGGATATGTACACTGGCACCTTCAAGCTTCAAAGCTTTAATTGTTCTGATAGTTTTAAATTTTGTTGCAATAAAATGGAAAAATGTTAAATTTTCACTGCATAGAGTTCCTTCTTTATTTTTTATATTCTCTATTAAATTATAATAATTCCAAATAATTTACTTATCCTATACATTGGAAATAAATTTGGGAAGGAGAGATTGTAAAGAACAGCCTTGAATATTATGCTTCATTTTATCTCTCCCAGAAACTTTCTTAAAAAATTAGTTTTTTGTTTTGTTTTGTTTTTAGACAGAGTCTCAATTTGTCACCCTGGGTAGAGTGCCAGGGCATTATCATAGCTCTCAGCAACCTCCAACTCTTGGGCTCAAGTGATCCTCTTGCCTCACTTTTTCTATTATTTTTATTTTTATTTTTACTAGAGACAGGATATCACTCTTGCTGAGGCTGATGTCATGAGCTCAAGCAATCCACCTACCTCAGCCTCCCAGGGTTTTAGGATTATAGGCATGACCCACCGTGTCCAGCCAAAACATTAAAATTATTTTTTAAATTAAAAAAAATTATCCCAGATTTCAAAGCACAGCAACAAAACAAAAATAGACCAATGGGACTACTAAAATGAGAATTTTTCTACACAGCAAATAATTAACAGAGTGAAAAGACAATGTATAGAATGGGAGAAAATACTTGCAAACAATTGATCTGATAAGGGACTAATAGCCAGAATATGAAAGGAACTCAAACAACTTAATAATAAAAGATCCAAATAATCCCATTAAAAATGAGAAAAGGACCCGAACAGACATTGCCCAAAAGGAGATGTGCAAATAGCCAACAAATACATAAAAAAAAAAAAAATGCTCCTCATCACTAATCATCAGGGAAATGCAAATTAAAATCACAATGAGATATCATTTGATCCTTGCTAGAATGAGTATTATCAGAAAGACAAAAAGATAACAAATACTGGTGAGGATGCAGAGGAAAAGGAACTTTTATGCACTGTCAATGGGAATGTAAATTGATAGAGCTATTATGGAATGCATTGTGATGGTTTCTCAAAAAAACTAAACTAAACCATATGATCTAGCATTTCTGCTACTGGATATTTATCACCCTTTCAAAAAAGGAAATTAGTATATGTGTCTCAAAGGTATACATTTACCTTCCTATTTATTGCAGTAAATTAGTATATGTGTATCAAAGGTATGCATTTACCTTCCTATTGATTGCAGTAGTATTTACAATACCCAAGATATAGAATCAACAGATTAATACATAAAGAAAAAAATAATATATACACAACAAAATGCTATCCAGCTATAAAAAAAAATAAGGTCAAATGTCGTGGCTCATGCATATAATCTCAGCCAATTGGGAGGCCAAGGTGGGAAGATTGCTTGAGGCTCAGAGTTAGAGAACAGACTAGACAATAGAGTGAGAACTCATCTGTACAAAAATATTAATAAATAAGCAAAAACAACAATAAAAGACCCTCTTTTAAGAAAAAGAATGAAATCCTGTCACTCATGGCACCATGGATGACATTGAAAGGCTTAAACAAAATAAGTCAGATGCAGAAAAATCAATATATTATTTATATATGAGAGCTGAAGAAAAATAGAGCACATGGAAATTGAAAGTAGAATTGTGGGTATTAGAGACTGAAGAGGGGAGGGGAAGGGGAGAATGTAGAGAGGTTGGTAAACAGAGGCAAAATTACAGCTAGTTAGAAGGCATGAGTTCCAGTGATCTGCAGCAATATGGGGTGAACATGGCTAATTATAACTCATTACATATTTTCAAAAACGTGAAGAGAGAATTTTTGATGTTGATAGTATATATAAATGATCAGAATTTGGGGTGATGGGCATCCCAATTACCCTGATTTAATCATTGTAGATCATAGGTATGTATCAAAAGATCACTCTGTATCTCATAAATGTGTACACTTATGAGTCAACTAAAAATAAAAGGAAAAAAGTTAGATGTGTAAGGTATGAAAAGAGGAGTATTTCAATGAAGAATAGAACAAAAATTTTAAAAGGGTAGTCTAGAAGAAAAGAAGAGGTGGCAACACAAAGAAAATTAGGTGTTAGGGAAAGACTGGGTAAGGCTACTACAAGAGTTGGGAAATTAAAGTTCTTTAAATAAATCACAGATTACCAGAATCATAAACAAAGATGGGACAAAAATCTGTCATATTTTGAATAAAGAAACAAAGACCCAGCAAGTTTGACAGCTTTCCAGAACTAACATGCTAAATTTTGATTTGTGATTCAGAAATAATGCTCAGTTTAATACCATCTCTTCATCAAGTTTCATGTAGCCGTTTCATCAACTCTTTAGATGAGATCGGAGCTGAGCTTGAGAGCATGACTGCAGCCTCATAAGACATCGTGAGCCAAAGGCGGTCAGCTAGATTCATGCAGATCACTGCCCCGCAGAAATGGTGAGATAATGTCTATTGTGTTAAGCCCTGAATTTTGGACTAATTTGTTGTACATGAATAGAAGACTAATACACATTCCACCAATTTTGAAAATGCAATTAAAATCACAATTTAAATATCCAATGCAAACACTAAAAACGAAAAATATTAATGGAACAAACAACAATTTAAAGTAGGTCTGTCCCTCCTATGGTCTGCATTAACTCAACCATCTGCTTCCTGGTTGTTTGGTCAGCCTAAGGAAGCAATGGAACCATGCTAGTTTTACCGTATTGTTTCTAAACCCATCCAGTATGTCACATCTCAGTCCTTTTAATATTCAACTGTTGGCTTCTTTTTTCATTTTTCTCGACAGTATTCAAACTCTTTCCATCTCTCGTCCAGGATTCTCCCCATGTCTATCTTCCTTATTCACAATGGCTTCCAATCAAAGTCATTGAGTGTTGGTTTATTCCCCTTTCATCTCACGGTCGCTATTTCTTCTCTCAAGAATCATTTTTTGGGCGGCACCTGTGGCTCAGTCGGTAGGGCGCTGGCCTCATATACCGAGGGTGGCGGGTTCAAACCCGGCCCCGGCCAAACTGCAACCAAAAAATAGCCGGGCGTTGTGGCGGGCACCTGTAGTCCCAGCTAATCGGGAGGCTGAGGCAAGAGAATCGCTTAAGCCCAGGAGTTGGAGGTTGCTGTGAGCTGTGACGCACCGGCACTCTACCGAGGGCCATAAAGTGAGACTCTGTCTCTACAAAAAAAAAAAAAAAAACAAAAGAATCATTTGTTGACAACTATAATACATCACCTCAAAACTGTTTAAAGAAGTGGGGTTTTCTTCCTCCTCTCCTGATTATTTGTCTAGGGCATTTGCCTTTTACCTACTAAGTTTCTTTTACAGAGTCTACCTTCTTCAAATATGTTCCACTTTTGGCTTTATAATTGAATTTCTTTAAAAAATGTTCCCCTCCTGTTTATATTATCCTGGTTCTCCAGCTCTTTAGGAGGCAAAAATCACCAGCAGGGCCAATACTAAGGACTGATCACAGGAGCACTAGCCCATAAGTAACTCCGTATACAACGGAGCTAGTCTTTCTCCAGAAGTGGGGAAGAGACAGACAGACTGACTCATCTCCTTACTTGCTGACTCTCTTGAGTTGTTTTCTTTTTTTGGCCCAGACTTGGGAAGTGTAGGATGGTACTAAATAATAAACAGGTGTCTTCAATTCCATCTGTATATATGCATCCACCTCTGAAAGTCCACCAGGAGGACATGAGGAGAATTCGCAGTTTGATAAAGCATTCCCTCCTGTAACAGCCTTGCAAGTAGCTTGGACTACAGGCTTGTGTCCCAAGGCCTGGATACTTTTCTATTTTTTTGTGGAGATAGGGTCCTGCTGTGTTTGTCAGGTTGAACTCACACTCCTGGCCTCAAGCAATCCTCCTCCCTTGGTCTCCTAAAGTGCTGAGATTACAAACCACTGTACCTAGCCCATACTTTGCTTTTTAATTTAAATTTACAATCTTTCTGTATTTTTTTTTTTGATACAGAGTCTCACTATATCACCCTCGGTAGGTGCTGTGGAGTCACAGCTCACAGCAACTTCATTTTTTTTAATTTTTATTTTATTTATTTATTTTTATTTTTTTGTAGAGACAGAGTCTCACCTTATGGCCCTCGGTAGAGTGCCGTGGCATCACACAACTCACAGCAACCTCCAACTCCTGGGCTTGAGCGATTCTCTCGCCTCAGCCTCCCAATTAGCTGGGACTACAGGCGTCCGCCACAACGCCCAGCTATTTTTTTTTTGCAGTTCAGCTGGGGCCGGGCTTGAACCCGCCACCCTCGGTGTATGGGGCTTGCGCCATGCCAACTGAGCCACAGGCGCCGCCCAGCAACTTCAAACTCTTGGGCTTAAGTGATTCTCTTGCCTCAGTCTCCTAAGTAGCTGAGACTACAGGCACCGGCCACAATCCCCAGGTATATATTTTTTTGTTATTGTTGTAGTTGTCATTGTTATTTTTAGCAGGTCTGGACTGAGTTCAAACTTGCCGGCCCCAGTGTATGTGGCCAGCTCCCTAACCACTGAGCTATGAGCACCAAGCCTATCTTTCTGTACCTTGTCTTCTTAAATTTGGATTATGGGCCATTGACACTTTTCTAGAATATTCAGATATTACTCTAATCATTCCAAGGAATATTGATTTATAATGTAAAGATTATAAAGATTTCTTATAGGAACATACATTTAGGATATTTTTACAGAGAACTTTATTTATTTTACGTTTTTAAAAAGTATTGTTATAGGAAGAGAAATTGCTCATCAATGTTGTGATAGTTAACCATACCATCACTTCATGGTCTTGTTAATAAAACCAATCAGAGGGCGGCACCTGTGGCTCAGTGTTAGGGTGCTGGCCTCATCTACCGAGGGTAGCAGGTTTGAATGTGGCCCTGGCCAAACTGCAACAACAACAAAATAATAGCCGGGTGTTGTGGCTGGCGCCTGTAGTCCCAGCTATTCGGGAGGCTGAGACAAGAGAATGGCCTAAAACCAAGAGTTGGAGGTTGCTGTGAGCTGTGACACCATGACACCGTGGTACTCTACTGAAGGCAATAAAGTGAGACTCTGTCTCTAACAAGAAAGAAAGAAAGAAAGAAAGAAAGAGAGAGAGAGAGAGAGAGAGAGAGAGAGAGAGAGAGAGAGAGAGAGAGAGAAGAAAGAAAGAAAGAAAGAAAGAAAGAAAGAAAGAAAGAAAGAAAGAAAGAAAGAAAGAAAGAAAGAAAGAAAGAAAGAAAATAAAACCAATCACTGAAAAAGCTATGTAGATTTTCTTAGAGATATCATTTCTACTCTTTTTCTATATTCTTTTAGGAACTACAGGCTTACCTTGGACATATTTATGGAGCAATTCTAGACCATTAGAAGGCAGTGAACATTTTCATAAAGCAAATTTTGCAATAAAGTGAATATCACAGTACAGTTCGTCTCACAAGTTTTTTGGTTTCCTGAAGTATTTATAAGTTATACTATGCTGCTATAGTCTATTAAGCGTGAAATAGCATTATGTCTACAAAAATCATATAAACCTTGATTAAAAATACTTTATTGCTGGGCGGCGCCTGTGGCTCAGTCGGTGGGGCGCTGGCCCCCGTATACCGAGGGTGGCGGGTTCAGGCCCGGCCCCGGCCAAACTGTAACCAAAGAAAAGCCGGGCGTTGTGGCAGGCGCCTGTGGTCCCAGCTGCTCGGGAGGCTGAGGCAAGAGAATCGCTTAAGCCCCAGGAGTTGGGGGTTGCTGGGAGCTGTGTGAGGCCACGGCACTCTACCGAGGGCCATGGAGTAAGACTGTCTCTACAAAAAAAAAAGAAAAAATACTTTATTGCTAACAAATTCTAACCCAGATACACAAAGTAAGCCCCTGGTGTTGGTAATATAGGATGGCCACAAACCGTTCGTTTGTAAAAACCACAATCTCTGCAAAGTGCAGTAAAGTAAAACACAATCAAATGAGGCCTGCTTGCTTACCAGACTGGCAACATTCCCTAAATACATCGCACTGTATCTCTCTGTGCCTTTGCCCATGTTTCCCACTCCTAAAATGATTTTATCCCCCTCCCTATCTCTGGAACCCTTTCTGTGCTTGCTGAACTCCCCAACATCCTCCAAGACTCTCCTAATGCCACCTCCAGGGAGATAAATTCCAAGGACCTTCCAGGAAGTTAGTGTTGCTCTGTGATTTCATAGCACTTGGTCCAAATCGGCACTTATCTAATTTTACTACAATGTCTAGTTTATAACTTTCTCTGTCATTGTGGACTCCTTGAGAGGGGTCACATCATTTTCACTGCCATTGTTGTATGGGTCCAGGAAGCAAGGGAAGCAATGAGGGGGGAAAATCCACATCAGGGACATTGAGGGGTAATGAGGTAGGCAATGTGGGAAAACATCTTCTTTTTTTTTTTATATAGAGACAGAGTCTCACTTTACTGCCCTCGGTAGAGTGCCGTGGCGTCACAAGGCTCACAGCAACCTCCAGCTCTTGGGCTTATGTGATTGTCTTGCCTCAGCCTCCTGAGCAGCTGGGACTACAGGCGCCCGCCACAACGCCCAGCTTTGGGAAAACATCTTCATTAGCATTTTGCCTTGTCCCCTGCACACAATATCCTACCTGGAGAAAAGCAAGGAAAATCTCAAGGTGAGGGTTAGCAATTCGGAGAGGATGGGTGATGAGGGGGAGAAATTCATGATTAGTTCTATATTTTTTTAACATCCCACATTTATTTGTATTCCTTTGAATGATGATTTATTTCCTTGCAGAAAATAGCTGCCTGTGAAACTATAATACATTCTGTGTTGAATGTAGCCATAGACTGATATACATGCTATTATGAAAATTAGTGAATTATATGCAATTATCAACCAGTGGGTTATTGCTGGGAAATGAAATGCCATCTGTGCAAACTATTGTACACTTAGCATTATTTGTAATCTTGATAGCAAGCTCACACCCTCAATTATAATAATCCCTACAGTACTGCCACAGTTCATGCCACCTGTTGTAACAGAACAGCCTGTGTGGCTTATAAACAGCAGAAATTTCTTTTTCATAGTTCTGGAGGCTGGGGAGTCTCACATCAAGGTGTCAGAGGATTTGATTTCTGGTGAAGGCCCACTTCCGGGTTCATCCTGCTGCGTCCACATGTGGGGGAAGGATTGAGGGAGCTCGCCTAGGTTTCTTTTATGAGGGCTTCACCTTTATGACCTAATCACACAAAGACTCTACTTCCCAATACCAACATGTGGGGTTCAGGCTTCAACACAGAAATTTTATGAAGATTCATATGTCTGATCCTAGCAGATTCTGAGATTATTAATTGCTCCTGAGTTTCCAGACTGTGAAAGACTCATGCGTGGTGGGGAGAGTTACTTAGATCATCTCAACAGAGCTCCCCACATGGTCCTTATATTTCCTTAATTTAAAAATCATCAGATCTCCAGGCGGTGCCTGTGGCTCAAAGGGGAAGGGCACCGGTCCCATATGCCGGAGGTGGCGGGTTCAAACCCAGCCCTGGTCAAAAACCACACACACACAAAAAAATAAATACATAAAATAAAATCTAAAAAAATAAAAAGAATAAAAGCAAAATGGCAAAAATTAAAAAAAAAATCATCAGATCTCCATTTCTCTACCTTAAGGGGCTTCTTGGAGGACATTTTTGTGAAGGAAAAATCAGGAGAACTTCTGAATGTTCTTTTAGTGGACCACAGTCAGAAAAGATGGGGATGGAAATCCTGAGTAAATGGACAGGTGCTTCATCTCTAGCAAGTTTAGGTAAAATGGGCCTTGAATGAACATGTGATTTGTAAAGCTTTGGAAGTCCTGTAACATTCTGTGTATAGCCTTTGGAATAGCAGAGCACTATTTTAATAGCTAAAGGTTAATCACTCCTGCTTTCAATGATACAATTTTGAGTGAACTCATTTCCTAAAAACCACGAAAGTTTTAGAGGGAGACATTTGGACCATAGAATGGTTCTCTTTCATTCCTCCAACCACTTGCTCTGTACTTTCTTCTGCTGTTTAGATCAAGGGTCAACAGTTTTTCTGGGAAGGGCCAGATAGCAAAGCAGGCTTTGTGGCCATATGGTCTCTGTCTAAGCTACTCCACTCCGCTATTGTAGTGCAAGAGCAGGCTGAGCCAATATGCAAATGAATGGCAGGGCTGTACACCAACATCACTGTATTACAAAAACAGGCAGCCAACTTGTCATAGCCTACTGACTTCCAGCTTAGAACTAGAAATTCTGGGTTCAGTTGTTTTTGTTTTTTTATAATAGTATTTATAAAATGTGCATGTACAAAAATATGGGCAGGAAAAAATATTTTCTTCCTCTGAGCTCTGGTCATAAAGGCATTTTAACTTTGTTAAAGTTCAACAAGTTCACATTTATAATTTGTATATTTTTCTTTTTTTTTTTTTTTTTTTTTTTTTTTGCCGGGGCTAGGTTTGAACCCGCTTCCTCCGGCATATGGGACCGACACCCTACTCCTTGAGCCACAGGCGCTGCCCAATTTGTATATATTTCTGTATTTGTGCTATATTTCCATTAATAGTTCTTTTAAATATTTTAATACTGCTCTATTTCTTTGATTCCAAACATTTCTATAGGACCACAACCCTAACCAAAGTTATTTTCTAGACATAGTTCTGAAGGCTTTTTATTTCTTTGCTTCCTGGTGTCTTGGCTGGGCTTTACACAAAATTCTCCACGGTCTCTACTGGAAGAGATGCATGACCTTCCAGAGAGCAGCTTTCTTCCTGGCTGTCATGTTTCACCAGAAATTTCACAACTGCCTACCTTCCCACACACTCTCAAAAGGTCCTTACCATGATTTTCTCTCTTGGGACTTGGAGTAAACACACAATGTCAAGCCATACAAGAATTCTGCTATGCCCCCCCAGCCCCCGCCTCCGACAAAACCAAAACAAAAAACAAAAAAGGGCGCAAAAACCCATACTCTGGTGTTTGAGAAATTTCAAATTGGCTGGTGAGATACAGTATGAAATTTTAGCAGAAAATGATTCATCAGAATTTTATTTTTAGGAGAAGAAAGAAGCTCTTTAATGCCACATATTATACCCAGGCCTGATACTGTTTAAAATTTTTACCTTCCCTTTTTTTTTTTTTTTTTTGTGGTTTTTGGCCGGGGCTGGGTTTGAACCTGCCAACTCCGGCATATGGGACTGGCACCCTACTCCTTGAGCCACAGGCACCGCCTACCTTCCTTAATTTGAATCTGAGTATGTTTTAGCTAGAAGAGTAGATATGCATCATTTTCAAAATCTGCTGTTAACATTTTTAGAAATTGAAACAGAAGACTCTTTCCTTATTACGGTGGGAAATTTCCTGCTATCTGCTAACCTATGGTTTATTTTCTGTCTGCTTTAGAAGTTTATTTGTTACTGGGATGGTATTTGGGATACTGAGCTCCAGTCTGTGGAATAACTCAGTGTCAGGTGGGCTCTACCTTCTCTCCTAATCTTTCCCTACATCAAACTATAAGCCAAAGAGTGGGAGAATACTGTGTGGTAGAAAAGGGTTTGTTGAAAAATATTTATTAGAAATACATCAAACTGGGGTGGTATTTTACAACATTTGATGTAACAGAAAAGTAACTGGATTAGACCAAATTCTATTTTGTTGAAATATAATTGATCTTCCAATGTAGTTTCTTAAAAGGAATACTTCATATTAAATTCAAAACAGAACTCTAGAAGAGCAGAATATTTGTGAATTATTTATTTTGCTAAGTTGCTTGGATTTTGGTTGTTAATATGTTTTTAGTTTGTTTATTGCCATTCTCCAAAGGAACACCAGTGACTGCTCATTTTTAGATAGAAGTGGGACTTTAGATACTATGGAGTGGCACACTGATTTTTCTTTGACTGAATTAATTCATATTCTTGTGAAAATCTCTGCCAAGTTTCATTACATTAGGTAAAACTATTTTTTTAGAAATAACAAAGGCTTTATAAAATCTCTGAAGTGGGCAGTGTCTGTGGCTCAGGGAGTAGGGCGCCAGTCCCATATACTAAGGGTGGTGTGTTCGAACACAGCCCTGGCCAAAAAACTGAAACAACAACAAAATCTCTGAAGTGATTTAATTTATCTCAGTTTTCTTTGATGTTTAATTAAGAATTTTAAGGGAATCATTGCATAAGAATTGAGTTTAAAAAAGTAATAACTTTATCATTTCTAATAGTTACAGTCTCACATAATAATATCTAATGGGTATTAAGCACATATTTTTAATGTGAAAGATAATATAAGACTTATTTTTTATTTATTATACACAACAGGAATTTTCAGATTTTGAAAATCACTCTTGGTGTACCTGATGTTCTCTAATTGATGTTGTAATTGATGGGAAAGGTAGTAGTATATGTTGCATTTATAGAACTAACTTTGGAACATAAAATTTTTAATGAAGATGAAAATGAATAGTATTTACAACCATGTAGGGTTTTTGTTTTATGCAGAATTCATCTTCTCAGCCCATATCCTTCTTGATCTCCTTGTGAAGTATTCAACCCTTAACCTTTAACAAATATGAAGTAATGGTACACTAAAAAATAAATTAATCATTAAATTTAATTCTAGAATTATTAATTAATATACTTATCAGTCTGTCAAGGTTACATTAATAGAAAGCACAACACAAATGTCTTCTCCAGGGCGGCGCCTGTGGCTCAGTGAGCGGGGCGCCGGCCCCATATGCCGAGGGTGGCAGGTTCAAACCCAGTTCCGGCCAAACTGCAACAAAAAGAAATAGCCGGACGTTGTGGCGAGCGCCTGTAGTCCCAGCTACTTGGGAGGCTGAGGCAGGAGAACCGCCTAAGCCCAGGAGTTGGAGGCTGCTGGGAGCTGTTTGATGCAACAGCGCTCTACCGAGGACAAGAAAGTGAAACTGTTTCAACCAAAAAAAAAAAAAATCTCTTCTTCATTCACGTCTACACCTTGGTTCAAGCCAGGCCCGCGCCAGAACTGGAAAACAAACAAACAAAAACATTTTCAGGAACTCAATCAGTGAGCTGAAGCGATCCACCTTTCCCCTCACCGCCACCCCACTGGGTTTGAGAGGACGGATCTGTCCTACGCAGAACGGCTCCATAAACAGACAAAGAAGTTACGGGGCCAGGGGCGGTTGATCTCCACTCTAATGCTAGCATTCTGGGAGGCCGAGGCCGGGGGAGAAAGAAGACGACCGCCACCCTCCCCACCATAGTCCCAGCTGTTCGGGAGTCTGAAGCAAAAGCATCCCTGGAGCTCAAGAATTCGAGTGTGCTGTGACTTGAGAATGGCGCCACGCCGCTCTTCCCAGTGAAGGTGCACTGAGGGTGTATCGCCAAAAATATATATAAATAAATAAATATATAATCCCACACACATATACTATCCTACCTGGTTGTGTAGACGTGAATGAAGAAGAATTTTTTTTTGTTTTCTTTTTGATAGGAATGACAAACCCCGTAGGCTCACACGCTGCCCAGTTCGCTCCTTAGCTCTAGTAGTTACACGGGAGGCAAGCAGTGCGTAATGTCAGAACAACCATTTCAGAATAAAGGGATAGTGAGAATGAGGGGGGAGAGGGGGGAGAAAGGGAGGGAGAGAGGGAGAGAGAGGAGAGAAGAAGAACACGAAAGAAGAAACACAGGGTTTAGAGGAGCGAGGCGAGTCTCAGAGCCTCAGGGGAACCACAACTTATACACGGCGGCCAGCTGCTGGACCGACTACGCCAAAGCACGCAGAACAGACATCTGGTCGACCAACAGGCGCTAAGGTGACAAGATCCCCGGTCTAAGGTCGGCCACAAACGTCTGGTCATCCGCGGGGCACTGTGGACACCGAAGTTTCCTAACACCCACATATGCTCTACGTGGGTGTCATGCATGCCTGCCTGCCTGGCAGGAGAAGCAGGGGTGCTCATTCTTAGCTAGCTCCGGTGTTTCATACGCAGGTGCGGGGGCCAGGGGAGGGGGGATGTTACGAGGGAAGGAGAGAAAGAAAGGGGGGAGGGAGTGGAGGACGGAGGGATGTGTGTCGCAGCATCTCCTTTAGTAGTTCATAGGTGTCATGATCATGTGTTCGAGCACAAGTGTGAGATGTGCAATGAGAGAAACAAGGGATAAAAGAAGAAAAAGGAAACCCCGAAAGTGGTGCCTTGGGACACGCAGTCAGAACAAGTCAGCAACCTCCAGACACGGAGGACCGGCCCTCTCCGCAGCCAATTGGAGGCCGCCAAGAGGTCAGGAGCTGGGGCCTCAGCGGGGGGTTTGCTCAGTTCAGAAACGCGTGTGCCTCTGAGTGGGCGCAGCCCCTGGCTCAAGGATTAGGGCTCCTGCCCCATATTATACCGTGGGTGTTGGTTCAAGCCCGGACTCCGCCAGAACTGGAAAGCAAACAAACAAATCAATTTTCGGGAGCTCAACTCAGTGAGCTGAAGCGATCCGCCCACCTAGACCTGCCAAAGTGCTACGATTACAGGCCTGAGCCACCTCACATCGCCCAGCCTAATTTGATTTAGTTAAATATCCTTCTCCCACACCTGTTTTCACTGTATCTGGAGAGATGTATGTGTGGGGGGGAAGCTATTGTTAAGTATAGAAGATAACGGGGGCGGGGCCTGTGGCTCAGTGAGCAAGGCGCCGGCCCCATATACGGAGGGTGGTGTGTTCAAACCCAGGCCCGGCCGAACTGCAACAAAAAAGTAGCCGGGGTTGTGGTGGCCGCCTGTAGTCCCAGCTACTCGGGAGACCGAGGCAGGATAATCGCCTAAGCCCAGGAGATGGAGGTTGCTGTGAGCTGTGTGACGCCACAGCTCTCTATCGAGGGCAATAAAGTCAAACAAAAAGGAAAAAGAATACAAGTTAACGGGTGGTGCCTGTGGGTGAAAGGAGTAGAGTGCCGGCCCCATATACAGAGGAGGTGGGTGGAGAGAAAAACTGCCCCCTCCTCAAAATCATTTAGTTGAAAGAGTTCGCCTGCGGGCACGCCCGCCCTCCACCCGCATATTTCGGAGGTGGTGGGTTCAAACCAAGCCCCAGCAAAAAAGGAAAGAAAAAAAACAAGAAAGAACGAAGGAAGGAAGGGAGGGATGGAGGGAAAGAGAAAGGATGGGACAGAACGATGGAAGGAAGGAAGGAAGGAAGGAAGGAAGGAAGGAAGGAAGGAAGGAAGGAAGGAAGGAAAATGAAAGAGTAAAAGTAGTTCAGTGCCTGTTCCTCAGAGTAGTGCACCGGCCCCAAGTACCAGAGGCGGCGGGATGAAACCGGGCCCCAGTCAAACACCGCAGAAGAAGGAAAATATTTAATCAATAAATAGGCTGGCTTGGAGTGGGGGGGTGTTGCATAGCACAGTGGTTAAGGCACCAACCACATCCACCGAGGAGGCTGGCGGATTCCAGCCCTGTCTGACAAGCTACACAACAATGACAACTGCAAGAAAGCAAAAATACCCCGGCGCTGTGGCGGGCTCATGCAGTCCCAGGTACTTGGGAGTCTGAGGCCAGAGAATCGTTAACGCCCAAGAGTTGGAGGTTCTTGAGAGCTGTGACACCACACCACGGCAATCTACGGAGGGTGACTCAGGGAATGTCTGCCTCAACAACAACAAAAAAAAAATCAAATGAACCAAAAAATAAATTAATAAATGTTAAAATCAATATAATAAAGAAGTAAATAGACACGTAGCACAGTTAGTGGAATAGAAACCCTTCCTCTCCTCCTACCCCCGCTTTCCAATCAGAAAAAAACTTCAGTAATCAGTTAAGTGTATCTTTTTTTTTTTTTGTAGAGACAGAGTGTCACTTTATGCCCTTCGGGTAGAGTGCCATGGCATGACACAGCTCACAGTAACTTCCAACTCCTGGGCTTAAGCGATTCTCTTGCCTCAGCCTCCCGAGTAGCTGGGACGAAAGGAGCCCGCCACCATGCCCAGCTATTTTTTGGTTGCAGTTCATCCGGGGCCGGGTTTGAACCCACCACCCTCGGTCTGTGGGGACGGCGCCTTACCGACCAAGCCACAGGCGCCGCCCCTCAGGTAAGTTTTCCACCTTTATTTCTGATCTGTTCCGTTTTACAGAAGAGCTAAGCAGCCGAGCACAGAGGCGCTGACCTGACCTCACCTGACCTGATGGGAGCCGAGGTTGAATTGAAGAACTCCTTGGATCTGTCCCTGCCCTTCACCGCACCGCCTCCCCACCTGGCTTTGAGAGGACGGATCTGTCCCCGGGGAACAGCTCCATACACACCCAAAGAAGTTACGGGGTAGGGGCGGTTGATCTCCACTCTAATGCTAGTATTCTGGGAGGCCGAGGCTGGTGGAGACAGCAGACGACCGCCCCACACCCCACCATAGTCCCACCTGTTCGGGAGTCTGAAGCAAAAGCATCCCTGGAGCTCAAGAATTAGAGTGTGCTGTGACTTGAGAATGGCGCCACGCCGCTCTTCCCAGTGAAGGTGGACTGAGGGTGTGTCGCGAAAAAATAAATAAATAAATAAATATATAATCCCACACACATATACTGTCCTAGCTGGTTGTGTAGAAGTGAATGAAGAAGGGTTTTTTTTTTTTTTTATAGGAATGACACACCCCCTAGGCTCAGACGGTGCTGAGTTCGCTCCTTAGCTCTAGTAGTTACACAGGAGGCAAGCAGTGCGTATTGTCAGAACAACCGTTTCAGAATAAAGGGAGAGTGAGAATGAGGAGGGGGGAGAAAGGGGGGAGAGAGAGAGAGAGAAAGAGAGAGAGAGAGAGAGAGAAGACGAACAGGAAAGAAGGAACACGGGCTTTGCAGGAGCGAGGCGAGTCTCAGAGCCTCAGGGGAACCACAACTTATACACGGCCACCACCTGCTGGACTGACTAGGCCAAAGCACGCAGAACAGACATCTGGTCGACCAAAAGGTGCTAAAGTGACAAGATCCACGGTCTAAGGTCGGCCACGGACGTCTGGACATCCGCGGGGCACTGTGGACACCGAAGTTTCCTAACACACACATGTGCTCTACGTGGGTGTCACGCATGCCTGCCTGTCTGGCAGGAGAAGCAGGGGTGCTCATTCTTAGCTAGCTCCGGTGTTTCATATGCAGGTGCGGGGGCCAGGGGAGGGGGGATGTTACGGGGGAAGGAGAGAAAGAAAGGGGAGAGGGAGGGGAGGACGGAGGGATGTGTGTCGCAGCATCTCCTTTAGTAGTTCATAGGCGTCATAATCATGTGTTCGAGCACAAGTGTGAGACGTGCAATGAGAGAAACAAGGGATAAAAGAAGAAAAAGGAAACCCCGAAAGTGGTGCCTTGGGACACGCAGTCAGAACAAGTCAGCAACCTGCAGACACGGAGGACCGGCCCTCTCCGCAGCCAATTGGAGGCCGCCAAGAGGTCAGGAGCTGGGGCCTCAGCGGGGGGTTTGCTCAGTTCAGAATCGCGTGTGCCTCTGAGTGGGCGCAGCCCCTGGCTCAAGGAATAGGGCGCCGGCCCCATATTATACCGTGGGTGTTGGTTCAAGCCCGGACTCCGCCAGAACTGGAAAGCAAACAAACAAACCAATTTTCGGGAGCTCAACTCAGTGAGCTGAAGCGATCCGCCCACCTAGACCTGCCAAAGTGCTGCGATTACCGGCCTGAGCCACCTCACGTCGCCCAGCCTAATTCGATTTAGTTAAATATCCTTCTCCCACACCTGTTTTCACTGTATCTGGAGAGATGTATGTGTGTGGGGGAAGCTATTGTTAAGTATAGAAGATAACGGGGGCGGGGCCTGTGGCTCAGTGAGCCAGGCGCCGGCCCCATATACGGATGGTGGTATGTTCAACCCCAGGCCCGGCCGAACTGCAACAAAAAAGTAGCCGGGCGTTGTGGCGGCCGCCTGTAGTCCCAGCTACTCGGGAGACCGAGGCAGGATAATCGCCCAAGCCCAGGAGATGGAGGTTGCTGGGAGCTGTGTGACGCCACGGCACTCTACCGAGGGCAATAAAGTGAAACTCTGTCTCTACAAAAAGGAAAAAGAATACAAGTTAACGGGTGGCACCTGTGGGTGAAAGGAGTAGGGTGCCAGCCCCATATACAGAGGAGGTGGATGGCGAGAAAAACTGCCCCCTCCTCAAAATCATTTAGCTGAAAGAGTTCACCTGCGGGCACCCCCGCCCTCCCCCCGCATATTTCGGAGGTGGCGGGTTCAAACCAAGCCCCGGCAAAAAACTGGAAAGAAAAAAAAACAAGAAAGAACGAAGGAAGGAAGGGAGGGATGGAGGGAAGGAGAAAGGATGGGACGGAATGATGGAAGGAAGGAAGGAAGGAAGGAAGGAAGGAAGGAAGGAAGGAAGGAAGGAAGGAAGGAAGGAAAATGAAAGAGTAAAATAGTTCAGTGCCTGTTCCTCAGAGGAGTAGTGCATCGGCCCCAAGTTCCAGAGGCGGCGGGTTGAAACCGGGCCCCAGTCAAACACCGCAGAAGAAGGAAAATATTTAATAAATAAATAGATAAATAAATAGGCTGGTGTGGGGTGGGGGGTTGGTGCATAACACCGTTGTTAAGGCACCAACCACATCCACCGAGGAGGCTGGCGGATTCCAGACCTGTCTGACAAGCTAAACAACAATGACAACTGCAAGAAAGCGAAAATACCCCAGCGCTGTGGAGGGCTCATGCAGTCCCAGGTACTTGGGAGTCTGAGGCCAGAGAATCGTTAACGCACAAGAGTTGGAGGTTCTTGAGTGCTGTGACACTACACCACGGCAATCTACAGAGGGTGACTCAGTGAAGGTCTGCCTCACGAAAAAAAAAAAAGAAATCAAATGAACCAAAAAATAAATTAATAAATGTTAAAATCAATCTAATAAAGAAGTAAATAGACACGTAGCAGCTCAAGTGATCCTCCTACCTCAGCCTTGCAAGTAGCTGGGACTAAGCGGAGCATGTCCACTCTTGGTTAATTTTTTTTTTCTTTTTGTTTAGACAGCATCTTGTTTTGTCGCCCTTGGTAGAGTGCCATGGCATCATAGATCACAGCAACCACAAACCCTTGGGCTCAAGTGATCCTATTATCTCAACCTCATGAGTAGCTGGGATAACAGGTGCCTACCACACTGCCTGGCTATTTTTAAAGACAAGGTCTTGCTCTTGCTCAGGCTGCTATCAAACTCCTGAACTTAGGCAATGCACCCGCTTCCGCCTTTCAGATTAAATGTGTGAGACACCTAGCCCGGCCTGGTCAATTGTTCTTATTTTTCTGTAGAGATTTGGGTCTTGCTATGTTCTTCAGGATGGTCTTGGACTCCTGACCTCAAGTGATCCTCCACCTAGACCTCTCAAAGTGCTGAGATTACAGGTGTGACCAACATGCTGGACAGATAGGATTTTTCATTATGTCCAGATTTGAGACTGGGTTGCCACCTATTTTCAAAATTCTATTCTAAAACTGTGCTGTGTTCCTTAGATTTCATGGAAGGGGCTTCTTGTTAGGCCTGACAGATTACACATTTATTGAAACATCATCAATATATTGCCCTACCCTAGCCCCGTAATAGTGGTGAGAAAGAGGAAAATAAACCCAGGCACATGGGAGCTGACCTGTCAATCAATCTCACAGAGTGCCAACCTCAGTAACAGTTAAGAATATGAGAGAAAAAGCAAAGCCACTGCTTTATCAGGTCTGGACACAGACAAAACACAAACATTATCCAACAACTCTCCTGCTTAATACAAGTAATGGCTATTGGTTTTACCTTTCTTTTTAGTATGTACCTGTAAATAATAGAGTGTGTGTGTGTGTGTGTGTGTGTGTATTACAGGTTTATCCTCAGTATTATTTGTTTTGGTTTTACAGCGTAGATTGTAAATATTTCTTATTTTTCTGACTTATACCATGTCTCCTGTGACACCTATTCTTGATTTTGCCTTTTACAAATTCAGGACCTAAATTTAGAATTATAAGACTATAAAGATATCTTTTATGGGCAGCGCCTGTGGCTCAGTGTGTAGGGTGCCAGACCCATATAACAAGGGTTGTGGGTTTTAACCTGGTTCCAGGAAAACTGCAACAAAACATAGCTGGCAGTTGTGGCAGGTGGCTGGAGCCTCTCACCTCCTCAGGAGGCTGAGGCAAGAGAATCACCTAAGCCCAGGAGTTGGAGGTCGCTGTGAGCTGTAATGCCACAGTACTCTATACAGGGTGATCAAGTGAGACTCCGTCTTTAAAAAAAGGAAAAAAAAAAAAAGAAAAAGTTATCAATTACACCTGAACTATATTTTTGGTTTGTTTGTTTGAGGCAAAGTCTCATTCTTGTACCCTGTAAAGTGCCCCAGCATCATAGCTCACAGCAACCTCAAACTCTTGGGTGCCAGTGATCCTCTTGCCTCAGCCTCCTTGGTAGGTGGGACTATAGGTGCCCCCCTAATTTTAATATTTTTAGTAGAGAGTGTGCTTTTGCTTAGGTTGGTCTTGAGCTCCTAAGCTCAAGAAATCCACCTACCTTGGCTACCCAGAGTGCTAGGATTACAGGTGTGAGCCACCTGGCCTGACCTATACTAAACTATATTTGGCATTCCCAAAATGGCTATTGGTGATAGCAATGGACTGAATATTTGTGTACCCCCAAAATTCATTTTGTAATACTAACCTCAATATGATGGCATAAGGAAATTGGACCTGTGGTTGGATCATGAGGGTGGAGCCCTCAAGAGTAACATATGTGCCCTTATAAAAGGGTTCCCCCTCTGAGAACTCTCTTATTCTCTTTCTGCCATGTGAATACAACATAAGTCAGCGTAATGCACCCAGTAGACTTCACCAGAATCAACCATACCGGCACTTAATCTCGAACCTCAACCTCCAGAACTGTGAGAGATACATTTATGCTGTTTATAAACCACCCAGTCCATTGTACTTTGTTATATCAACTCTCCTTAAGACAATAACACAAACATTTGATCCTCAATCCTAGAGAAGACAGTAAGTAAATTTCTACAAGTTAGTTTTTTTTTTTTTTTGCCCCTTCCATCCTGTGATTCTCCAAATTTTAAGTCAAAACTGTTGGGTGAGCTTTTGTCAGCCAAACTTGGTAATAATCATGATGACAATAAAATTCTTGACATATTTTAAAAGTTTAAGTTCCACAGTTAGTTATATACAAAGAAAATGTGGTAATTAAATATCTTTCAAT
Source organism: Nycticebus coucang (assembly GCF_027406575.1). NCBI lineage: Eukaryota > Metazoa > Chordata > Mammalia > Primates > Lorisidae > Nycticebus > Nycticebus coucang. The sequence continues at coordinate 22,822,263 of NC_069805.1, read as the reverse complement.
GGTTGAATATTTTTTAAGTTACAATAAAAATACTCATGTTTAAACAAAAGACTGATGCAATGACTTTTTGCTAAAAAGTTTTCCAGGGTTCTAGATGCCCAAAATGTTACGGACCACCCTGTCGGTGGGCTCCAGTCCGAGGGAAAGTAGGGAGAAGGAATGAGGAAGGTTGAGAGATTGGCGAAGGAATGACAGACTGACACACTATGGGTGAAGTATGCAGCTGCAAATTTACTGGGTACACATGTTGGTATTTATACATTTTTACAGAGCTTACATAATGCAATCTTTTTGCTTACGTGCGCGGGTTATCTTTGTGTTTGTAAGTGTGATTTATCATGCATTGTTATGTCTTAAGGTTCCGCTTCCCGGAGGGTAGCGGTTATTAGTCAACTCTGCCTGCTTTCTCTTATTTCAGGAATGTTACTGTCTCCAACTCTCTTCTTAGTTTCTTATTATCTTTTTAGAACAGCTTGATATCTTCTTTATGTTAATGCTTGATTAATTTTACATTTATTATTTGATCTTATTGTTATTGATAATTATAATTTTGATTTAGAGTAAATTTCTTGACAAGTATTAGTTTTTTTATTGATTTTTATTATGCGTGACAGTTGGTGAAGTAAGATGTTCTGAACAGGACTTCATGGTGGGTGGATGTGTTTCAGTGACTTTGTAACTTATGTAGATAATTTGTATTTCGTGTTCTTAGGCTTATCGTCTTAGCTCACTGGTATTTATGGTGGGAAAACATCTTTATGTGCTCATTGTTGGTGCCACTGAGTCTAATAGCTCATGAGGTGGTGTTATATCTGGATCAACAGTGTATTGTGTTCATTCTTAAGAAAGTACATATTGATAGTTTATCAGAATAAACAGACTTCTGGTACAGAATGACAAACACATGAGTAGACGCCACAATCTTTAAACTTAAGCGGGTAACTGAGCATGCTAGGCAACATTTCTGATGCTGTGCATACTGGGGGCGCTGGGGGCAAAGCTCTGGGGAGCACAAACCACCTTCCCGTCGTTCTATAATGCGGACAGCACTGCCTCACTACGGCTATATGCCGTGGGCGCGGCATTTCCCCCTTTTTTGTTTTTAAACCGCAGTTTAAAGACTTCTTGGCGTATAGAGTTAATAGAGGAAAACAGACACTGTATGAGACATGGTAATAATAACACAACACAAAATGACAAACAACTAATAATGGTTATGAGCACAATATACTGGATCTAGTTAAGAGGATTGAGTGCTTTAAATTCATTAGTTAAAGATTGGGCTAATGTATTAAGAGAAGTTACTGGCAGGTGAGTTTGACTCGGGGCTGTAATATTTTGTTGTAAGCCATGTAAATCGTGAGTAATATCATTGTCTTTCTAGATACTTTGAAGATGTGCTTGTACTTTGTTTCATGAGTCAGATACATTATATGGCAAAGGTGTAATGCAAATGGTCTGAAATGCTGAGTGATATTTTGTTTGTAGTTTCTGTTGTATGTACTTAATGTTTTGACTTAAAGTTAAGACTACTTCTTCTAACACATTTAATTTGGCTTCAAGCTTATTATCAATACTAGCTTGTGTCATTAACGTTAAAGTTACATTATTGCTAAGAGTATTGACATAGTGTGCTGTATGTATTTGTTGCACTAAAGCTGTAGTAGCTACAGCAAAGGTGGTGATTATAGAAATTAAAGCTGCAATACTTAAAATTAAGGTTGCTACAAATCTTTTGGGTTTAATTAATTCATTAAGTGTTTCTAACACTTGTAATGCTGCATTATCATATTATGGATTGTCTTGCAGATTTACAGGTAACATTACATATGAAGGTTTTTTTACAATTAACATAACATTTACTTGTTTAACATGTTGCATATCAAAGGACGCAATACAATTAGTTATTTTTATAAGTTAAAAGATTTTAAAGGAAATACATAGTTAACTGGATCACATGTAAATTCTTTCACAAATTCTCTTTTATGAGTTTCATTTAACTTGCACAGACCATCTACAAACATTCTAAACTTTCTTGAATTTTTGTTCTGCTTTTTACTTTCTTACATAACTATTCTGTTTCAGGACAAAATTTATCACACAAGATTCTTTCTTTACACAATGTCATTCTCCTTTCTGTTTAATTTTTCTTACTCTCAAAAACTCACTTTCCACTAAACAGGATCCCAGTTTACCATGAAGTCACTCATTCACTCAGCTAAACTGATAATTAGAAGGTTTAAAAAGCAAGAATTTTATTCGTTGACAAAGATTCAGTTTGTAAAAATATTTTTCTTATTTATACAAATTACTAGTGGCAAAGGGCCAATAATAAAGGTTCTAAACCTCACCCTTGGGATTCCATCAGTGCTGCTGTTTGGGGGCTGTAACACTTGGGAGGCAGGCCCGCCCCACGAAGGGCAGGGGGGCCCCCAGCTTTCTTCCCCGCTGGGCCTTTTCAGTCGTCTTGGAGCCAGTGGAAATGCGCCCGGTGGTTTTGTTCGCTATCGGCGAGTGTACTTTCATTTTCTTTAAGCGGCGGGTGAGATTTTGTAGCGGTTGCTGGCGTTTCCTTCTGCATTGTTTTTTCTGGAGGAGCTGGCTTGACCAGTCGGTTTGGAATTCAGATGGGTGATTCCGCATCCTGTCCTTCAGGTCCCTGTTCGGGCGCCACCTGTTACGGACCGCCCTGTCGGTGGGCTCCAGTCCGAGGGAAAGTAGGGAGAAGGAATGAGGAAGGTTGAGAGATTGGCGAAGGAATGACAGACTGACACACTATGGGTGAAGTATGCAGCTGCAAATTTACTGGGTACACATGTTGGTATTTATACATTTTTACAGAGCTTACATAATGCAATCTTTTTGCTTACTTGCGCGGGTTATCTTTGTGTTTGTAAGTGTGATTTATCATGCATTGTTATGTCTTAAGGTTCCGCTTCCCGGAGGGTAGCGGTTATTAGTCAACTCTGCCTGCTTTCTCTTATTTCAGGAATGTTACTGTCTCCAACTCTCTTCTTAGTTTCTTATTATCTTTTTAGAACAGCTTGATATCTTCTTTATGTTAATGCTTGATTAATTTTACATTTATTATTTGATCTTATTGTTATTGATAATTATAATTTTGATTTAGAGTAAATTTCTTGACAAGTATTAGTTTTTTTATTGATTTTTATTATGCGTGACAGTTGGTGAAGTAAGATGTTCTGAACAGGACTTCATAGTAGGTGGATGTGTTTCAGTGACTTTGTAACTTATGTAGATAATTTGTATTTCGTGTTCTTAGGCTTATCGTCTTAGCTCACTGGTATTTATAATAGAAAAACATCTTTATGTGCTCATTGTTAATGCCACTGAGTCTAATAGCTCATGAGGTAGTATTATATCTGAATCAACAGTGTATTGTGTTCATTCTTAAGAAAGTACATATTGATAGTTTATCAGAATAAACAGACTTCTGGTACAGAATGACAAACACATGAGTAGACGCCACAATCTTTAAACTTAAGCGGGTAACTAAGCATGCTAGACAACATTTCTGATGCTGTGCATACTAAAGGCGCTGAGGGCAAAGCTCCGGGGAGCACAAACCACCTTCCCGTCGTTCTATAATGCGGACAGCACTGCCTCACTACGACTATATGCCGTGGGCGCGGCACCAAACCATTTTTATTTTTGTTCAAAATGTTTCTGGAGACCAGGTGTGGTGGATCATGTCTGTAAGCTCAATATTCTGGGAGGATGAAGAGAGAGGATAACATGATCTTAGGAGCTGGAGACCTGCATAAGCAAGAGAAAGACCCCATTTCTACTAAAAAAAAATAGAAAAATTAACCTGCTAAAGTGGTGCCTGCCTGTAGTCCCAGATATTTGGGAGGCCGAAGCAGGAGGATTGCTGAAGCCCAGGGGTTTGAGGTTGTAGTTAGCTAGACTGAAGCCACATCACTATAGCTAGGGCAAAGATTGAGACTCTGTCTCAAAAAAAAAAAAAGTTACTGTATAGTAAGAATGTGGCTTATCTTCCATTGACAGTAGCGTATGAACAGGAAGCACAGCCTCAAGGCCCTTTTCAGACTTCTCTAAATGGGCTAAGTGTGTGTTCTGGTTATCATTGTCTACTATAAGGGTAAATTGAGGCTCGCTTGCTGGAAAGCTGGAGGTGATGTTTGTTTTTTTTTTTTTTGCAGTTTTTTTTTTTTTTTTTTTTTGCCTGGGGTGGGTTTGAACCCACCACCTCTGGCATATGGGGCTGGCGCCCTACCCCTTTGAGCCACAGGCCCTGCCCTGAAGGTGATTTTTTTTAATTGCTTGATTTTACACTTCTGAGGTGGGAAATCCCAAGGTATCTCTCTAGGAAATGAACACACGTTTTGCTTGTAACATTATTTTTAAATCCTTTCGTATATTACATTTTATTCAGAAATTCCTCTATATTTACCATGTTCAAATTCATGAAAGAATTAATATAATTCTCAAATCATAATTATCAAAAGCTTTCAAAAAATCTTGGACTTCTCAAGCCCAAAGAACTGCCATAAGCCCAGTTGACAATAAGATAAAACTCTTAAGGATTCAAAGGTAACCTCTTATATTTAATAAATGGCTGTCTTGTGCACTTGGGAATTTTTTTTTTTTGAGAGAGATAGAATCTCAATCTTGCCAAGCTATGAGTGCCATGGTGTCATTATAGCTCACAGCAACCTCAAATTATTGTGGTCAAGAGATCCTCTTGTCTCAGACCCTCACCCCCCAGTAGCTGGGACTACAGGCTCCCAACACTACACCCAAGCTGTTTTTCTACTTTTAGGAGAGACTGGGTCTCTCTCTTGCTCAGGCTGGTCTCAAACTCCTCAGCTCAAGCAATCCTCCATGGACCTCCCAGAGTTCTGGGATTATAGGCATGAGCCACTGTGCCCAGCCTGCATTTGGATATTGCACTTCCAACCCCAGATTCTACTCTAGTACAATCTGATTTGACTGAATATTCCAAGAGACTCATACAATGCCTCTAGCCTTATGACCAAAAGATAAAAGGCACATTTTCAAACATACCTAAACATTCTCTGCATGGTCTGTAATCTGGAGATTCATCTTCTGGAATAGGCAACAGAAATAAAGCTTCCCTGAGACTTGTTAAAAAATATCTTGTCGGTACTGTTTACAAGTTCACATACCAATAAAACTCCAATGAATTGATACTTAAGACTATCTACAGAAAGATGAAATAACAGTTACCTAGAACTTAAGAGAAATCATGGGTAACATATTTTGAGCCAAATTTAAGAACATAAGCCTAGGAATACAGATTGACTCAGCACAGACAGAGATTGTAACTGGAAATAGGTTACATGAAGCACAGTGTATATGCACTTTCTAACAGGGGGTGGGGGAGAATGTAGGTGGGATATGTATGGCCCAGAAGGTGGGAGAAGTGAGTACTACATAAAGGCAAAGGTAAACTTGCCCTTTTCACCCCAAAAATTGACTGAAAGATCACAATTAAGGCAGATTAATAAAAGAAGTGTTTATTTCCAAATACCACATTCATGGGAGAACCACAAGAGTGGTTAACCAATGTCTCAGTGATGGTCAGGTATCTTTATAGATGTCTTTTAGAAGGGAGGGGAAATAATTCAAAGTGTAGGTGCAGCAAGTGATTTCTAAGGGGATGAATAGATGTGGGTAAACAAGTTGACTAGCAAATTAAGCTAAGAGACAGGTATTGTGTTGTAAATGATTTGGTCCAGGAACAAACACATGAAAAAATTCTCCTCATCTTTAATCATCCGAGAAATGCAAATCAAAACCACTCTAAACTATCACCTATTCCCAGCAATATTAGCCCACCTCACAAAGTCCCAAAGCACCAGATGCTGGTATGGATGTGGAGAGAAGGGAACAATTGTACACTCCTGGTGGGGTTGAAAACTAATACAACCTTTTTGGAAAAAAGTATATAGAATCCTCAAAGATCTAAAAGTAGAGCTTCCATTTGACCCTGCAATCCATTACTAGTTATCAAGCCAGAAGAACAAAATCATTTTACCACAAAGAGATTTGCACTCGAATGTTGATTGCAGCTCAATTCCTAATTGCCAGGTTGTAGAAGCAACCTAAGTGCCCATCAACTGTGGTATATTTATACCATGGAATATTATTCAGCTATTAAAAGATGTAGATTTTACATCATTTACATTTACCTGGATGGAGTTGAAATACATTCTTCTTAGTAAAGGATCACATGAATGGAAATATAAATATCCAGTGTACTCTATACTATTATGAAATCAATATATAAACAATTACATTTTCATAGGAACAATAAAACACTAATATAGTCCAGTTTGGGGGTATAGAGACTTGGGAGAGGGAGGGGATAGGAAGTAAGGAAGAAAGAAGAAGAGAATGAGGTGGGATCTCATCTAAAGTGCACATTGTGAGGGTGTATAACGTGACCTCTGGGTGAGGGGCTCTTCTACAAGTGGAACTTTACCCTGGAAGGGAAAACAATGTAGCCTAAAAATTAAATCCTCATATTAATTTGAACTAAATAAAAGAAAAATAAATAAATATATCATTTGAGCCAGTTCTGCTAGCATTCAGGAGGAGGAAAGGAATTCAGTTGTCTACCATAGACATTTTGATCCAGTTAGTGAAGTTTTAACTAGTTAAAGGTAAAGACCCTTCTAATGCTTTCTCATCTCCAGTGATATTTATTTATTTATTTATTTTATTTTATTTTATTTTATTGAGGCAGATTCTCACTATGTCACACTCACTAGAGTGCCATAGTGTCACAGCTCACGGCAACCTTAAACTCTTGGGCTTAAGTGATTCTCATGCCTCAACCTCCCAGTAGCTGGGACTACAGGTGCTTACCACAACACGTGGTTGGTTTTTATTTTTTTGTCATTGTTGTTGTTTTTTATCAGGCCCTGGCCGGGTTCAAACTCACCAGCCTCAGTGCATGTGGCCAGTGCACTAACCACTGAGCCAGGGGTGACAAGCCTTCAATGATTTTTAATTCAAAGCATTCTTTATACCAGTCATATTTGGGGGCAAAATTTCCTTAGCTCGTTCAAGCAACAATTACATTCTTGTGATTCTGATTGGTTCTCAGTGACTCTATGCATAAGATAAGGTAAATGTGCAGTTGTGTGTGCGGGAAGACAGGTGTCTTAATATCTGGTAGAGGCGGATTGATTTCATCCTATATTTGTTCTTATAAAGATTATAGCCAAGGCTGTGTTGGGCATAAAGTGAGACTGTGCCTCAAAAAAAAATTTATTAAACTTTTTTTTTTTTTTTTTTTGGCTCATGCCTGTAATCATAGAACTGTGGTAGACTGAAGCAGGTAGAAAGCCTGAGATCAGGAGTTCAAGACCAGTCTGAGCAATACCGAGACCCTGTCTCTACTAAAAATAGAAAAACTAACTGGTTGTTGGGGGGGGGGCTGTAGTCCCAGCTACTTGGGAGGCTGAGGCAAGAGGATTGCTTGAGCCCAAGAGTTTGAGGTTACTGTGAACTGTGACAACATAGCCCTCTACCAGTGCCACAGCTTGAGACTGTGTTAAAAAAAAGAAAGAAAGAAAAAGAAACATTATTAGCTCATAGTTTTTCTTCAGTCTTTTTCCTTTTCTTCTTTCTTTCTTTCTTTTTTTCTTTCTTTCTTTCTTTCTTTCTTTCTTTCTTTCTTTCTTTCTTTCTTTCTTTCTTTCTTTCTTTCTTTCTTTCTTTCTTTCTTTCTTTCTTTCTTTCTTCTTCATCTTCATCTTAGTCTTCGTCTTCTTCTTGTCCTCCTTTTTTGAGATACAGTCTCACTGTGTTGCCCAGGTTAGAGAACAGTGTGGCCACAGCCTAGCTCACAACAAACTGAATCTATGGAGCTCAAGAAATCCTCTTGCCTCAGCCTCCCAAGTAGCAGGGACTGCAGACAGCTACAACAGTGTCCACCTAATTTTTCTATTTTTAGTAGAGACAAGGTCTCACTCTTGCTCAGGATGGTCTGGAACTCCTGAGCTCAGTGATACATCCCACTCCACTTTCCAGAGTTCTAGGATTACAAGCCTGATAAAATGTGCCCAGCTTAACTCATTGCTTTTCAACAGGTATTAAGATCTCGTTCTACCTTCTCCCTATCTCCATAGCAGCACCCACCCAAAATAGATTTCTGTTTTCATAAAACTTTAAGGAGACCAGTAGATCCATAGGACATGTAAGTTACTTCTTTTTACATTTCACCAGCTCATTGGTCTTTTAGAATTTGTTTCCATAGTTTCAAATGATTCCTCAGTGACTCCTACGAACAATGGAATATGAACTATCAGGCCTTGGGGTTGGAAAAACCTGGAAAAATATCTGTCTGCAGTCTTGTTAAAAGAAAAGTGGACACAGCATTCACATTCATAATACCCTGTAAATGGATACATTTACCTTCCTTCTCCCCCTTAAATTCAGGTACCTGTTGAACCTCTAACCAGACATTTTTCCTTCCCCCCCTTTGTGATACCATCTCATCTCTCTGCTCTCTTCTCTCTCCCTTTCCTCTCCCTCCTTCTAAACTATACAATATACTTTTATATCCGAATCTTTGCTTAGACAAATTCATGTTTTGTCTAGTGTACAGCATGTACTGAGCTTTTTCACCCTAACAGTTCTACATCTGATAAACAGGTTTATAACCAGAACCTCTCAGTGTGATATTTAACAAAGTCCAGTTACACAGAGAAGAGATCATCTTTAGTTAGAGGCCTATGTTTATCATTCATGTGTCCAATACAGTCATCTTGAGCCATTATTAAATTGTTTTTCATTTTTCTTGTTCTGCCAATCATATATAAAACCTGTAACTATCAATGAGAAACTTAACAGGGATGAAGCTTTTTATGCATTGCCACACAAGGGAAAAAATAACTTAAAGTGTGCCTTGAGGTGGAGGCAAGAAGATAGGTGGCTCCCAAGACTTTGAGGCTGCAATTATCTGTGATGACACCACAGCACTCTAACTAAAGAAACATAGAAACACTGTCTCAAAAAAAATGTGTATTTTACAACAAAATTTATTTTTTTTAATTTCTTCAAAAAATTGTACATGACTTCCTTCTTGACGACAGACATTAAGAAAGGGGCTTGAAGCAGGGTGAAAAGAAAACCTGGTCTGTTGAAGCAGGAAGTCTGGAGGGTCCATAAGAATGTGGACACGGGATTTACCAAATAACCTGGTGGATTAAAGCTGCACCAAGAGTGAAGGTTGAAGAACACACATCAACCCTGCTGAGGCGAGCTGCGACCCCAAGGATAAAACAAAAGTTACAAAATCCATCGCCAAGTGAATGAGAGTCCCCTCACCCATCAGAATAGCTCAGAGTAACCCATGAACAAAAGAGCAGTGTTCAAAAGTCCTCCCATTAAACTCCACAGGAGAGGTCCTATAAAAACTGGACATACTTTGCCTACTAGGGTGCCATGGCACTCTCCTGCCAGGCATAAAACTGTGTAAAACTGTATATATTCTCTACCTGCAATTCTTAGCTCCCAGCACTCCCCTCCACTCTCACTCTAAGGTCTGAAAGCCTGTCCCGTAGGATTCCAGATTCTTGTGGGGTTTCTCAAGAGAACTGCTGCTTGCCAGTGCTGATTCTGTGGTACGAGAGTGAAGAGAGGCCAGTCGGTTGAGAGGGAACCACACCGAAGCAGTGGTGCCCCAAGGCTCAGAGCAGCAGCTGTTCTTAGCAAAAATAGGGCTCACCCTGGATATTCCGGAGTCACATCCCATGCCTATCTAGGCAACCAGAGGAGGCCGGGCATCTTCTCAGGTGGCAAACACCAGCCCTGCAGAACAGATATGGCACAGAAATGCAGGTCCCGTTAGTAAAGGGTTTGCCTGAGGCGGTACTGGCCTGGGTGGAGTGTGGACTAGAAAATGCACATGGAGTGCCGGCTGATTCCCAGGGTGGGGGTGACAAAGACAACCACTTTACTGAGACTAAGACACACCCAGCCCCCCAGGGGATCATCAGCCTAAACAAAGGAGAGCAGGCAGAGGCTGGAACTGACAGGTAACCATGCTGTGAATACAAACCACAGCTGAGACCAGACAGCAGCACAGACAGGGCCTGAGGCACAGGTTCTGTGAACTCAAAACAGCTTCTCTTCTGCAGGAGAATTTAGCAGAAACAGAAACAAATTCCGCAAAGTTGTTCTGTTCTGTCAGTAACATCAATCAGGGCGGGGCTGGAACTGAGTGAACACCCTCAGCCTCCATGAAACACCCAAGGTTGTCAGGCCTCACATCCCCCTGGTGGATAGTGGCAGAGAGCAGTGGCCTGGATGAGGAGACATAGATCTCCTTGTGATTCAGGTAGGTGCAACCCCCTGGAATTTCTGCTCATTGGAGGCAACTGGTTCACAGCCATGCAGGGTTATCAGTGATAGGGTGTGACAGAAGTGCAAGGTAGGGAAGGGGGCATAAACCTGCCCAGACTAATCTATTAGCTAGGTGGGTCCTCCTGACCTCACAGAGGAAAGGAGGGTGGTCATCAACTTTTCATCTCCTAAAAAAAAATAACTTTCAGTCCCAGATTCTGTATCCAGCTAAACTGAGTTTCATTTATGATGGAGAAATTAAATACATTAATAAAATCAACATGTTGAAGACAATTGCCATAACCAAACAAGCACTTCAGGATATTCTCAGACCTATGCTCCGTAATGACCAGCCCATTCCTCTACCACAAAAGTAAAATCACTCAGAAACTTTTGATCAAATTCCAACTTCCACAGTACTGAAGGGATTAAAAATGTCCACTCCACTTTCAAAAAACTTGATACCCAAAATTTTGTCAGACTTATCAGTATTCTCCATTAATGTGAATGACTTAAACTGTCCTCTAAAGAGGAGAGGTTGGCTGTCTGGATGCAAAAACTCAGGCCAGATATTTTTTGCATACAAGTGTCTCATCTTACCTTAAAAAAATAAATATAGACTCAGGGTGAAAGGATGTTTGTCCATATTTCAGGCAAATGGAAATCGGAAAAATGCAGGTGTTGTAATTCTACTTGCAGATACAATAGGCTTTAAACCAACAAAAGTAAGGAAGAATAAGAATGGTCACTTCATATTTCTTTAGGGTAATACTCAATATAATGAGATTTCAATTATTAATATTTATGCACCCAACCAGAATGCGCCTCAATTTATAAGAGAAACTCTAACAGACATGAGTAATTTGATTTCCCACAGCTCCAGAAAAGTCAGAGATTTGAACACTCCTTTGGCAGTGTTGGATAGATCCTCCAATTAGAAGCTGAGCAAAGAAATTTTAGATTTAAACTTAACCATTCAACATTTGGATTTAACAGACATCTACAGAACATTTCATCCCAACAAAACTCAATACACATACTTCTCATCAGCCCATGGAAATACTCCAAAATCAACCACATCATAGGTCACAAGTCTAACTTCAGTAAATTTAAAGGAATAGAAATTATTCGTTGCATCTTCTTGCACCAGCATGGAATGAAAATTGACCTCAGTAACAACGGGAACCTGCATACTCATACAAAAACATGGAAATTAAATAACCTCATGCTGAATGATAGCTGGGTCATAAAGGAGTTTAAGAAGGAAACTGTCAAATTTTTGGAACAAAATGACAATGAAGACACGAATTATCAGAACCTCTGGGATACCTCAAAGGCAGTTCTAAGAGGGAAATGTATAGCACTACAAGCCTTCCTCAAGAGAACGAAAAGAGAGGAAGTTAACAACTTAATGGGACATCTCAAGCAACTGGAAAAGGAAAAACATTCCAACCCCAAACCCAGTAGAAGGAAAGAAATGACCAAAATGACAGCAGAATTAAATGAAATTGAAAACAAAAGAATTATGAAACTGATCAATAAATCAAAAGGTTGCTTTTTTGAAAAGGTCAATAAAATAGATAAAACTTTGGCTAACCTAACCAGGAAAAAAGGAATAAAATCTCTATTTTCATCAATCAGAAATGACAAAGACGAAATAAGAAAAGACTCCTCAGAATTCAAAACATCCTTCATGAATATTAAAAGAAAATTTATTCGCAGAACTATGAAAATCTGAAGGAAATTGACCAATACTTGGAAGAACGTCACCTTCCAAGACGTAGGCAGAAACAAGTAGAAATGTTGAACAGGCCTATATAAAGTTCTGAATTAGCATCAACCATAAAAAAACTCCCTAAAAAGAAAAGCCCGGGACAAGTTGGCTTCACGTCAGAATTCTACCAAACCCTTAAAGAGGAATTAGTACCTATATTACCCAACCTGTTCCACAATACAGAAAAAGAAGGAAGATAATCCAACACATTCTATGAAGCAAACATCACTCTGATCCCCAAACCAAGAAAAGAAAATTATAGACCAATATCACCAATGAATATAGATGTAAAAATATTCAACAAGATCCTAACAAACAGAATCTATCAACACATCAAACAAATTATATTTCATGACCAAGTTGGTTTTATCCAACCATCTCAAGGCTGGTTCAAAATACGTAAATTTATAAATATAATTCAGCACATAAACAAATTAAAAAACAAAGATGATATGATTCTCTTAATTGATGCAGAAAAAGCTTTTGATAATATCCAGCATCGCTTCATAATCAGAACACTTAAGAAAATTGGTATAGAAGGAACATTTCTGAAACTGATAGAGCCATCTACAGCAAACCCACAGTCAATATGATATTGAATGGAGTTAAATTGAAATCATTTCCATTCAGATCAGGAACCAGGCCAGGTAGCTCATTGTCTCCACTGCTCTTTAACACTGTAATGGAACTTTTAGCCATCACAATTAGGGAAGAAAAGGTGATCAAGGGTATTCATATAGGGTCAGAAGAGATCAAATTTTCACTTTTTGCAGAAAATATGATTGTATATTTGGAAAGCACCAGGATTCTACTACAAAACTCTTACAAGTGATCAAGGAATACAGCAGCATCTCAGGTTACAAAATCAACATTCATAAAACGGTAGCCTTTATATATGCCAGCAATAGTCAAGCTGAAAAAAAACGTTAAGGACTCTACTCCATTCACAGTAGTGCCAAAGAAGATGAAATATTTGGGTGTTTATTTAATAAAGGACATGAAAGATATCTATAAAGCGAACTATAAAACTCTAAGAAAAGAAATAGCTGAAAATGTTAACAAATGGAAAAACATACCATGCTCATGGCTGGGAAGAATCAACATTGTTAAAATGTCCATACTACCCAAAACAATATACAATTTTTTTTTATTAAATCATAGCTATGTACATTAATGTGATCATGGGGCACCATACACTAGTTTCATAGACCGTTTGACACATTTTCATCACACTGGTTAACATAGCCTTCCTGGCATTTTCTTAGTTATTGTGCTAAGACATTTACATTCCACATTTGCTAAGTTTCACATATACCCTTGTAAGATGTATTGCAGGTGTAATCCTACCAACCCTCCACCTCTACCCACCTTCCCCCTTCCTCCCCCCGTTCCTTTCCCCCTTCCCCCTATTCTTAGGTTGTAACTGGGTTATACCATTCATGAGAAAGCCATAAATTAGTTTCATAGTAGGGCTGAGTACATTGGATACTTTTTCTTCCATTCCTAGATACTTTACTAAGAAGAATATGTTCTAGCTCCATTCATGTAAACATGAAAGAGGTAAAGTCTCGATCTTTCTTTAAGGCTGCATAATATTCCATGCTGTACATATACCACGAATTATTAATCCGATCATGGATCGATTGGCATGTGGGCCTTTTCCATGATTTAGCAATTATGAATAGGGCTGCAATAAACATTGTTATGATTTGATTTTTGGTCTTCGGGGTATATACATAGTAGAGGAATTATAGGATTGAACGGCAGATCTATTTTTAGATCTCTAAATGTTCTCCAAACATCTTTCCAAAAGGAATGTATTAATTTGTATTCCCACCAGCAGTGTAGAAGTGTTCCCTTTTCTCCACATGCACACCAACATCTCTGGTCTTGGTATTTTGGCTAATCTTACTGGAGTTAGATGATATCTCAAAGTAGTTTTGATTTGCATTCCTCTGATGATTAAAGATGATGAGCATTTTTTCATATTTCTGGAGGCCGTGAACCTGTCTTCTTCAGAGAAGTTTCTCTTCAAGTCACTTGCCCAGCCTTTGATGGGATCACTTGTTCTTTTCTTGCTTATATGTTTGAGTATCTCTGTGGATTCTGCTTATTAAACCATTGTCAGAGACATAACCTGCAAATATCTACTCCCATTTTGAGGGCTGTTTGCTTGCTTTACTTACTATTTTCTTGGCTGTGCAGAAGCTTTTTAGTTTGAACAGGTCCCAGTAGTGTATTTTTGAAACTGCTTCAATTGCCTGGGGGGGTCCTCCTCGTAAAATACTTGCCCAGACCAATTTTTTCAAGGGTTTTCCCTGCACTCTGTTCTAGTATTTTACAGTTTCATGTCTTAAGTTTAAATCCTTAATCCAGTGAGAGTCTATCTTAGTTAATGGTGAAAAGTGTGGGTCCAGTTTCAGTCTTCTGCAGGTTGCCAGCACCATTTGTTAAATAGGGAATCTTTTCCCCACTGAATGTTTTTTATTGGCTTGTCAAAGATGAAATAACGGTAAGTAGCTGTGTTCATCTCTTGGTTCTCTATTCTGTTCCAGGCATCTACTGCTCTGTTTTTGTGCCAGTACCATGCTGTTTTGATTACTATCCATTTGTAGTATAGTCTGCGGTCTGGTAGCGTGATTCCTCCGGCTTTGTTTTTATTTCTGAGTAATGTCTTGCCTATTCGAGGTTTTTTCTGATTCCATATAAAATGAAGTATTGTTTTTTCAAGATCTTTAAAGTATGACAGTGGAGCTTTAATAGGGATTGCGTTAAAATTATGTATTGCTTTGGGTAGTATGGACAATTTAACAATGTTGATTCTTCCCAGCCATGAGCATGGTATGTTTTTCCATTTGTTAACATTTTTGACTATTGCTTTTCTCAGAGTTTCATAGTTCTCTTTGTACAGATCTTTCACGTCCTGTGTTAGATAAACTCTCAAATATTTAATTTTCTTTCGCACTACTGTAAATGGGATAGAGTCCTTAACTGTTTCTTCAACTTCACTATTGTTGGTATATATAAAGGCTGCCCATTTATGAAAATTGATTTTGTAACCTGAGATGCTGCTGTATTCCTTGATCACTTCTAAGAGTTTTGTAGTAGAATCTCTAGTTTTTTCCAGATATACAATCATATCATCTGCGAATAGTGAAAGTTTGATCTCTTCTGACCCTATATGGATACCCTTGATCACCTTTTCTTCCCTAATTGCAGCGGCTAAAACTTCCATTGCAATGTTAAAGAGCAATGGAGACAATGGGCAGCCTTGTCTGGTTCCCGATCTGAGTGGAAATGATTTCAATTTAACTCCATTCAATAGCAATATACAATTTTAATGCAATCTCTATTAAACCTCCACTGTCATACTTTAAAGATCTTGAAAAAATAATACTTTGTTTTATATGGAATAAAAAAAAAACCTTGAATAGCCAACATATTACTCAGAAATAAAAACAAAGCAGGAGGAAAAACACTATCAGAAGTCAGACTATACTGTAAATTGATAGTGATTAAAACCGCATGGTACTGGCAAAAAAACAGAGAGGTAGATATATTGAACAGAATAGAGAACCAAAAGATGAACCCAGCCAATAACCGTTATTTGATCTTTGACAATCCAATTAAAAACATTCAGTGGGGAAAAGATTCCCTATTTAACAAATGGTGCTGGGTGAACTGGCTGGTGACCTGTAGAAGACTGAAACTTGACCCACACATTTCATCATTCACTAAGATAGACTCTCACTGGATTAAAGACTTAAACTTAAGACATGAAACTAAAAAAATGTCATAACAAATTGCAGGGAAAACTCTTGAAGAAATCGGTCTGGGCAAATATTTCATGAGTAGGACCCCCTGGTCAAGTGAAGAAGCTTCAAAAGTACACTACTAGGACCTGATAAAACTAAAAAGCTTCTGCACAGCCAAGACCACAATAAGTAAAACAAGCAGACAGCCCTCAGAATTGGAGAAGACATTTGCAGGATATGTATCCGACAAAGGTTTAATAACCAGAATCCACAGTGAACTCAAACTATAAGCAAGAAAAGAACAAGTGATCCCATCTCAGGATGGACAAGGGACTTGAAGAGAAACTTCCCTGAAGAAAACACTTGCACGGCCTACAGACATATGAAAAAATGCTCATCATCCTTTTTTTTTTTTTTTCATTTTTTATTTTATTTTTATTTTATTTTTTTTTATTGTTGGGGATTCATTGAGGGTACAATAAGCCAGTTACACTGATTGCAATTGTTAGGTAAAGTCCCTCTTGCAATCATGTCTTGCCCCCATGAAGTGTGACACACACTAAGGCCCCACCCTCCTCCCTCTATCCCTCTTTCTGCTTCCCCCCCATAACCTTAATTGTCATTAATTGTCCTCATATCAAGATTGAGTACATAGGATTCATGCTCCTCCATTTTTGTGATGCTTTACTAAGAATAATGTCTTCCATGTCCATGCAGGTTAATACGAAAGATGTAAAGTCTCCATTTTTTTTAATAGCTGAATAGTATTCCATGGTATACATATACCACAGCTTGTTAATCCGTTCCTGGGTTGGTGGGCATTTAGGCTGTTTCCACATTTTGGCGATTGTAAATTGAGCTGCAATAAACAGTCTAGTACAAGTGTCCTTATGATGAAAGAATTTTTTTCCTTCTGGGTAGATGCCCAGTAATGGGATTGCAGGATCAAATGGGAGGTCTAGCTTGAGTGCTTTGAGGTTTCTCCATACTTCCTTCCAGAAAGGTTGTACTAGTTTGCATTCCCACCAGCAGTGTAAAAGTGTTCCCTTCTCTCCGCATCCACGCCAGCATCTGCAGTTTTGAGATTTTGTGATGTGGAGAATTTCAGACCAATCTCACTCATGAATATAGATGGAAAAATTCTCAACAAAATCCTAGCCAATAGATTAAAGCTTATCATCAAAAAAGTCATTCATCATGATCAAGCAGGCTTCATCCCAGGGATGCAAGGCTGGTTTAACATACGCAAGTCCATAAACGTTATCCACCATATTAACAGAGGCAAAAATAAAGATCATATGATCCTCTCAATAGATGCAGAAAAAGCATTTGATAAAATCCAGCATCCTTTTCTAATTAGAACACTGAAGAGTATAGGCATAGGTGGCACATTTCTAAAACTGATTGAAGCTATCTATGACAAACCCACAGCCAATATTTTACTGAATGGAGTAAAACTGAAAGCTTTTCCTCTTACAACTGGAACCAGACAAGGTTGTCCTCTGTCACCTTTACTATTCAACATAGTGCTGGAAGTTCTAGCCAATACAATTAGGCAAGACAAGGAAATAAAGGGAATCCAAATGGGAGCAGAGGAGGTCAAACTCTCCCTCTTTGCTGATGACATGATCGTATACTTAGAGAACCCCAAAGACTCAACCACAAGACTCCTAGATGTCATAAAAAAATACAGTAATGTTTCAGGATATAGAATCAATGTCCACAAGTCAGTAGCCTTTGTATACACCAATAACAGTCAAGATGAGAAGCTAATTAAGGACACAACTCCCTTCACCATAGTTTCAAAGAAAATGAAATACCTAGGAATATACCTAACGAAGGAGGTGAAGGACCTCTATAAAGAAAACTAGGAAATCCTCAGAAAGGAAATAGCAGAGGATATTAACAAATGGAAGAACATACCATGCTCATGGATGGGAAGAATTAACATTGTTAAAATGTCTATACTTCCCAAAGCAATCTATCTATTCAATGCCATTCCTATCAAAGTACCTACATCGTACTTTCAAGATTTGGAAAAAATGATTCTGCGTTTTGTATGGAACCGGAAAAAAGCCCCGTATAGCTAAGGCAGTTCTTAGTAACAAAAATAAAGCTGGGGGCATCAGCATACCAGATTTTAGTCTGTACTACAAAGCCATAGTGGTCAAGACAGCATGGTACTGGCACAAAAACAGAGACATAGACACTTGGAATCGAATTGAACACCAAGAAATGAAACTAACATCTTACAACCACCTAATCTTTGATAAACCAAACAAGAACTTACCTTGGGGGAAAGACTCCCTATTCAATAAATGGTGTTGGGAGAGCTGGATGTCTACATGTAAAAGACTGAAACTGGACCCACACCTTTCCCCACTCACAAAAATTGATTCAAGATGGATAAAGGACTTAAACTTAAGGCATGAAACAATGCTCATCATCCTTAATCAGCAGAGAAATGCAAATCAAAACTACTTTGAGATATCATCTAACTCCAGTAAGATTAGCTTATATCACAAAATACCAAGACCAGAGATGTTGGCGTGGATGTGGAGAAAAGGGAACACTTCTACACTGCTGGTGGGAATACAAATTAATACATTCCTTTCGGAAAGATGTTTGGAGAACACTTAGAGATTTAAAAATAGACCTGCCATTCAATCCTTTAATTTCTCTTCTAGGTATATACCCAGAAGACCAAAAATCACATTATAACAAAGATATTTGTACCAGAATGTTTATTGTAGTCCAATTCATAATTGCTAAGTCATGGAAAAAGCCCACATGCCCATCAATTTATGAATGGATTAATATATTGTGGTATATGTACATCATGAAATATTATGCAGCCTTAAGAAAGATGGAGACTTTACATCTTTCATGTTTACATGGATGGAGCTGGAACATATTCTTCTTAGTAAAGTATGTCAAGAATGGAAGAAAAAGTATCCAATGTACTCAGCCCTACTATGAATCTAATTTATGGCTTTCATATGAAAGCTCTAACCCAGTTATAACCTAAGAATATCAGGAAGGGGTGAGGGAGGGGAGGGGAGAGGATGGGCACAGGCAGTGTGATTGGTGGGATAACACTTACAGTGCATCTTACAAGTGTACATGTGAAACTTACTAAATGTAGAATATAAGTGTCTTAACAAAATGGCCAAAAAAGTGCCAGGAGGGCTATGTTAACCAGTGTGATAAAAATATGTCAAATGTTATATAAAACCAGTGTATGGTGCCCCTGATTTCATTAATGTACACAGCTATTATTTAATTAAAAAAATAAAAATAAATAAAAAATAAGATAAAAAGAATGTGGACATGGGAGACACTCATAGCTCACTGGCTAGAGTGCCGGCCATGTACACCAAGGCAGGTGGGTTCCAACCCAACCGGGCCTGCTAAACAATGACAACTGCAACAAAATGCACAGTCGGGCATTATAGCGGTGACTGTAGTCATATAGTCATGGCTACTCTCGAATTTCAGGGAAGAGAATCACTTAAGCCCCAGAGTTTGAGGTTGCTGTGAGCTGTGATGCCACAGCACCCTACCAAGGGTGACAAAGTGAGATACTGTATAAAAAAAAAAAAACAAAGAAAGAAAGAAAAGAGAAAGAATGTGGACATGAAGTCACTTAAGTAACCAATGACCCATAGAAAGAGACCATCAGTGACAAATAGGAAAGGGCAATACTGCCTGGAGGCCCATAGAGGCCTATGAAAGTCTTGCAGCCAATTTCAAATAGAGAGAGTATTTATATCCCTTCCTGTCTTTGCCTATCTGGCTCTCTCACTTTTTCTCCTCCATGAGAGGAACCTGCTTCCAATTCTTTTTGGAAGTGCTCTAAATTTTCTCTTTCTTCTTCTGAAACAAAATCTCTCTTTGTTACCCTGAAACTTGTGTAGGTTACCTTTTCTTCCTATCCACACTGCCTGAGGTGTTCCGGGTTTATTCTCTGTTTCCACTCACTTTTTCTCTAGGTTACCACTGTGCCTCAATTGAGGTTTACTAGAGCTCAGCCCAATAATTGAACCAGGGCAACTGGATTTGGGGAACTGATACCCAGAACCTAGAACACTCTTACTCTAAGGGACATCCATTTCATCAAAAGCACTTAACCTTGAGGATTCCTAGGAATCTGCTGCAAACCACTGAAAGCCACTGTTTGTATAAGTGGACAGTTTCCACATAAGAGGAAACAAGCTGCTGCCTTTAGAACTACTACCAAAAAAAAAAGATCAAGATTACACCCAGCTAATTTTTTCTATTTTAAGTAGAGCCAGAGTCTCCACTCCTACTCAGGCTGGGTCAAAATCCCATTCTCCAGGGATCCAGTTCCCTCAGCCTCCCAGAGTGCTAGGATTACAGATGTGAACCACCACACCCAACCTCATGTCAGTAACCTTTCAGAGAACCTTTAGAGCGTGGGAACCAAGATCCTAGGTCACTAACCTTTCTACACACATTACCTATTATTACACTACAATATGCTCTCAAATATGGAAACATAAAATTGAGACTGGAAAATATGTAACAGAGGAAATGCCCTGAAAAATTATCTAACACGTTTTCTGTCTCTTTAACTCTTTTTGAAACAAGACATGCATCCCTGCCTTTAGCAGTAGTCCAGTGGGGCAGGAAAATGTCTTTGGTTATTTTGCACTAGCAAAGTGGGTCAGGAGGCTGGGATCTGGCTGATTTGGGAGAGGTGCTGAGCTGCTGAGATGCTGAGCTGGCTCCCATGTAGGCAGCAGAGATCACAGTTGTGTCTTCATCTGATATGGGACATTAACTTCAGTGGAATGACAATAGGCCCTCTCTCTTAATTTTTTGGAGACAGAGTTTCGCTTTGTCACCCTTGGTAGAGTGCGCTGACATTGTGGCTCACAGCAATCTCAAACTCCTCGGCTCAAGTGATTCTCTTGTCTCAGCCTCCCAAGTAGCTGGGACTATAGGGATCTGCACAAAGCCCAGCTAATTGTTTAGCGATGAGATCTCTCTCTGGCTCATACTGGTCTCCAACCCGTGGGTACAGGCTTTCCTCCCACCTCAGCCTCCCAGAGTGCTAGCATTACAGACATGAGCCATGTCACCTAGTACTGGACCTCTCTTAAGAGCTTTGTGATGCTGGACTTGGTGACTCATATTGGGCCCTGCCATGTGCCTGAGGCCTAGTGCAACTTCCCGAGCTTGACTAGAAGTAGATCCAACGAGCTACTTCTGCGTAGCAATGACTCAGCAAGGCCCGGCCTGAAACTGCATCTACCTAGATACAGCCAACGTGGTACCATGCCATTGGCCCAACCCTGTTTTACCACCCATCACACCATTTCACGTACCTCATCCCCTGCCTCCTTTCCCCGCCCCTTCCCCGTGCCCTATATAAGTGGCTCCTTGATGCAATAAAGTTGAGATCCTGCTTTGACAGACTTCCGGCTCCGTGTGTTCCTGTTCAAGCCGTGAACACTCGCCATCCCGCTCAGTCCCTGGGATGAGATCAGGCTGGCCCCAATCTTCCCTCAACTGCGACTGCCGGAGGACCCGGCAGATTGGTGCCCTGTGTGAGGAAATTGGCTCCCCACATGAAGATCACTGACAGGCCAATCGGTCTGCGGGTGAGTGTACCCCCGTAAATTATGGGGAAGTCCAATTCCAAATTTGACCCTGCTTTGGAATCCCTTAAAATCTTACTCAAAAGCAGAGGACTAGACCTCTGGGATAGTCAGACCCTTCAAACCTGGGAATGTTTACTTAAGGTCGCACTTTGGCTTCCGGAGAGCAACCTCTTTGACTGGGACACCTGGGATAGGGTTGAAAGATTAATCAGAAGAGCACATATAAAAAGGGGGGAGATTCCCCTAATTGGGACACTCCCTACTGTATCTGCCTTAAAGGGCTGTTTTCCCCCCTCCCCCCAAGAAAGCGGAGGGAGCATCGATCCTGAGAGAAGCAGAGAATAAAAGTCCCAAAGCAGAATCGAGCCCAGATCAGAGCCCTGAGTCAGCGGTCCGCCGAGTCAACCCAAACATCTCTATCCTTCCCTTGACCCTTTTGGGAATCCTCCAACTAATCCTTCCCTGGCCCCCTCTGCACCTCCTCCATATGGTGGAGAAAGCGTTACTGAGGGCCGAGCTACCAACCGTTTTCCGGTTAATATTAATCCCGGAGGTAATCACCTCACGGCCAGGTACCCCTGGGAGGCTCAAGATCTCAAAGATCTAAAAAAGGCAGTTTCTGAGGACAGCCCTAACTCACCCTGGGCAGAAACCATGCTTGAAGGGCTAGCGCACCAAGCGTGCATAGCCCGAGACTGGAAAGAACTAGCCAAAGCGGTACTCCCGGGCCCCACATTCCTTAAGTGGATGGCCTACTTCCAGGAGGAGTGCCGTGTTAGGGGAGAACGTAATCAGAGCGCCCAACCTCCCTTACCCATAACTTATGGCATGCTTTATGGTACGGCTGATCAATTTTCCACTGGTCTCCAGCAGGCAGCTATTCCTGCTCCTTACCAAGATCAGGTCAGAGCCAGTGGGCTAACTGCATGGAAGAAATTAGACGAGGGCCCCACTGAATCCCCCATAGTGGGATTCAATCAGAAACACACAGAGGACCTCTCCACCTTTATAGACAGAGTCCAAAAAAGCCTAAAAAGAAAGTTCCCTGCTGGAGAGTTACGGGACCGATTTGTCCGTTCTTTAGTCTGGGGTGGCATGACCACTGACTGTAAGCTCGCCTGTGCCGGGTTAAGAAACCAGGCGATGGAGAGGTGGATCATAGCTACTCGAGATGTTGGTTCCACGTCTCATCAAGCAAGAGCGATGGTTTTGGCACTTCAGGCAGACCGCCAGGTAGAACTCCAAACACTTATTAATGCCCTTCAATTAGCCCCTACTGCAGGCAAGCAGACATGTTTCGGGTGTGATAAAGAGGACCACTTCAAGTGGGAATGTCCTAACCAAACCAAGCGCCCCCCTGACCCACCAGGGGGGTATGGCCCCCGCACTCCCTGCCTTCGCTGTAAAAAAGGCTTTCTTTGGGCCCATGATTGCAAATCCAAATTCAATCTCAAAGGTGAGCCTTTAAACTCCCTGCGGGGCTATCCCCAGCCCCGTTAAAAAAGGGGAGCAGACCTGTACAAACTCATTGGACCATTCCCCTAATTGTGGGCATGAGACCAAAAATAACCCTTACAATTGGAGGTAAATCCTTCAAATTCCTCATCAATACTGGGGCAGACCACACAGTTATCAGGAAAGAGGAAGTACCCCAATCTTGGCGACTAATACCTGCACCACCCCTGTTAGGCATGGGTGGCTGATCTACCTCCTGGGAGACCAACGCCTGGCTCCCCTGGGTGGACCCTAGTGGAAACCATGGGGCGGTGTGCCCGCTTGTGGTCCCGGGCCTAACCGCCAATCTCCTGGGTCAAGACATTTTAGGTGAGGTGGAGGCATTTATCACCACCGACCATAATGACTCTCAGGATGATCACCCCCAAGATAAACTTGAAAAGCAATTTCAACAAAAACAGAGAGGGCAGTACTATTATCCATATAACCCATACCTCAAACCAATCAATCAAGAACACTCCCGGGTTCACCCCCAATTCTAAAGGCCACTGCTCATCCCCCCTTATTCCAAATTTGATGGACACCCGGGGACCCTGTATGGGTAGAGCAGTGGCCTCTCCCTTCAAATAAACTCCAACATCTACATTTGTTAGTCAACCAACAGATAGACCAAGAGCATTTAAGACCATCTACTAGCCCTTGTAACTCTCCAGTATTCATAATCAAGAATCCCAATGGCTCTTTGAGACTCCTACAAGACCTCAGAAAAAATAAATGACAGGATGATCCCTCTCGGAACCCCCCAGAGAGGTCTCCCCTGGATTCCTGCAATTCCCACAGCTTACCACCTCACAGTCATAGACATTAAAGATTGTTTTTTTTTCTTTTTTTTTTGTAGAGACAGAGTCTCACTGTACCGCCCTTGGTAGAGCGCCGTGGCGTCACATGGCTCACAGCAACCTCTAGCTCTTGGGCTTACGCGATTCTCTTGCCTCAGCCTCCCGAGTAGCTGGGACTACAGGCGCCCGCCACAACGCCCGGCTATTTTTTTGTTGCAGTTTGGCCGGGGCTGGGTTTGAACCCGCCACCCTCGGCATATGGGGCCGACGCCCTACTCACTGAGCCACAGGTGCTGCCCGATTGTTTTTTTTTCTATTCCCCTCCATCCAAACGATATGGAAATGTTTGCCTTTTCCATACCTTCAACCAATTTCCGAGGGCCAGATTTAAGATTTGAGTGGACGGTCCTAACCCAAGGAATGGCTAATAGCCCCCCTATCTGTCAATATGATTTGACACACATCTTCACTTCATTACTAACACGACCTAACATACTATTCTACACTTATATGATGATATAATCTTAGGAAGCCACAATTCAGATAACCTCCAAGAACTCACCACTGAATGCCTCGCTATCCTCCACCAGAATAATTTTCAAATAGCTCCTGAAAAGATACAAAACATCCCCCCATTTAAAATCTTGGGGTCTGTCCTCTCCCTAGATACGGTTTCCCCTATTAAGCCCCAACTGGTCCTTCAAGAAACTTATAGTTTGCCCCAGCTGCAGAAATTACTCGGGGAAATTAATTGGCTAAGACCTTGGATCCCTATCTCCACTGAGGATATAATTCCCCTGTTTAATCTTCTAAAAGGCCTAGATTTAACCTCTCAAATAACATTACCACCTCACTGTCAACACATACTGACTAAAATTCAACAATCCATAAACCAAGCTTCTTTAAAAAGATTCAATCCCCTCATACCCCTTATCCTATACCTCTTTCCTGGAGAAACTTTATGTACCGCCCTCTTAGCCCAAAAGGCAGAGTCTATCCAGTGGATTCATCTCTTGGTGGGAGGAGTCCCTAGAGTCTATTCCATAAACAATCAGATTGCCTACTGCAGAGTTAAAGGAAGGGACATAGCAGTCAGATTGTTTGGCATTGAACCCCATTCCATCATCACCCCATATAAACTCTCAGCTTTTTCCTGGCTTCAGAGAAATAACGATAGAATTGCACTGGCGCTTGAAGGATTCTCAGGCCGAATTGATTGTCACTACGGTCCTTACAAATGGATGAACTCCTTTGCCAAACTAACTTGGAAACCACCACAACTTTTTCTCCTGCATCCTAATCCCACCTTCCTCACCGTCTTTACAGACGGAGGGCACTTAGGAGCTTCCATTATTATTTATCCTCCCCTAGCGTAAGATCAAAAACCCACCCCCTTAAAATCCATCCTACATGAGCTTGAAGGATCGGCTCAATTCAAAGAGCTTTTTGCTGTTGTCATGGCCCTTAATTCCATACCTGAACCCTTTAACCTATTTTCAGATAGTCTTTATGTTAGTCAACCTACTACCCAATTTAATAGAGGCTCATATTAAATTAGATTCCAATCCCATATCCCCATTAATGATCCAGGTTAGAACTCTACTCAAACAAAGAACCAATCCAATTTACTTACAACACCTTAGAGGACATCAAAACCTACCAGGATTTTTAGCTGCAGGCAATAAATTAGCAGATCAGCTAGCCTCCATGCCACAATGCAATACAGTAACAGAAGCAACACAATTTCACCAACTAACTCATATCAATTGGAGAGGGTTTAAACACAAGTGTCCCCACATACCTGTTAAGGATCTGAAAAAAATCATTCGTACTTGTCAGTCATGCCAGCCTTTCCTTCAAGTTCCCCCTCTGCAGACCTCGGGCACCAACCCCTGAGGCCTTCGACCCAATCATCTATGGCAAATAGATGTTACTCACTATGCCCCTTTTGGGAAACTTAAATACATTTTCGTGTCCATTGACACCTTCTCCCGCGCCTCTTGGGCATCAGCACATGCTGGAGAAAAAACTAAACATGCCATTAGCCATATGCTCCAATGTTTCGCTACCCTTGGTCTACCTGATCAAATTAAAACTGACAATGGCCCTTGATTTACAAGCAAATCCTTTACAAATTTCCTACAAACATGGAAAATTTCACACTCCACTGGCATACCACACAACACCCAAGGTCAAGCTATCATTGAAAGATTCAATCAAACCCTTAAGGGTCAATTACAAAAACAAAAGGGGGAGTCTATACCCCCTCACAATCAATTGAAAAAGGCTCTATTTACACTAAATATCTTAAATTTTTCCAAAGAAGAACCACACTTATCTCCCTTTCAAAAGCACTGGTCTTCAGCAGTGACCTATAGTTCCATCTGGGTCCGATGGCGAGATCCGCTTACGGTAGGGTGGAGAGGATCAGACCCACGCCTTACAGCAGGGAGAGGTTTTGATGTGTTTTCCCTCAAAACGAGAAAAAACCCATTTGGGTTCCAGCAAGAGACCTTAAATACTTGCCCCAACAAGAAGGGGATAACCTTAATTTATCCAGGGGGTCTAACGCCCCTGAGAAGTGTCTTTCTACTTCCCCCCCAGAAGGAACCCCCAATGAGGAAGCCACTGCTTCCACTGCTGATGATGCTAATGATGTTCATCCCCCCCAGTGACGAGGGAATGGACTACCCCAACACTCTCCAGAGTCTCATAGCATCTAGGGAGGCATCTGTTTATTTTTGCAGAAGAAGTGCTGCTTTTATGCCAACAGATCTGGGATGGTGCAAAACAAGATCAAAACACTCCAAGAAGATTTAGAAAAGAGAAGAAAAGAAATTTTGGAATGGGCCTACATGGTTTTTGTTTTTTTTTTTTTACCCTACCTTCTTCCCCTGACCCTTACTTACCCTTATGTTAGTTATCACCTTTGGACCCTATTAAAAAGGTTAGAGGCAATAATCTTAAATCAGATTGAGGTCCGATATCACCAGCTCATTAAACACGAATCTAACTATTATTCTTAACCGCCCTCCATAGCACCGATGACGGGTAAGATCCCCAAACTGGGACAACCTAAGACAGGATATGGAGAGGCTGCACAGTGGATTACATTCATAGTACCCAAACATGGGTAAGATCATTCTGCGTTCAGTCAACCTAAGACAGGGACCAAACCATTGACGTTTGTGTCCCCATGACGGGTAAGACTGAAACTGCAAGAGCAGGCAACCTAAGACAGGGACTATGTTTTTCCTCCATACAAAAAAACAAAAGGGGGAATTGTTGGGCCCTGCCATGTGCCTGAGGCCTAGTGCAACTTCCCAAGCTTGACTAGAAGTAGATCCATCGAGCTACTTCTGCGTAGCAATGACTCAGCAAGGCCCGGCCTGAAACTGCCTCTACTTAGATACAGCCAACGTGGTACCATGCCATTGGCCCAACCCTGTTTTACCATACATCACACCATTTCACGTACCTCATCCCCCGCCTCCTTTCCCCACCCCTTTCCCGCGCCCTATATAAGCGGCTCCTTGATGCAATAAAGTTGAGATCCTGCTTCGACAGACTCCCGGCTCCGTGTATTCCTGTTTGAGCCACCGACACACGCCATCCCGCTCAGCCCCTGGGACGAGATCGGGCTGACCCCAATCTTCCCTCAACTGCGACTGCTGGAGGACCCGGCAGACTCATGCCTGTGATCCTAGCACTTTTGGAGGCCAAGGTGGGTGGTTTGCTTGAGCCCAGGAATTTGAGACCAGCCTGAGCAAGAGTGAGACTCTATTTCTACTAAAATTAGAAAAAATGAGGCGTTTGTTATGGTGGGTGCCTATATCCCAGCTACTGGGGAGGCTGAGGCAAGAGTATCACTTGAGACCAAGAGTTTGAGGTTGCTGTGAGCTTTGACGGCACTGCACCCTATACAGGGCAACTGAGTGTAACTATATCTAAACAAACAAACTAACAAACACTGTTTATGCAGGAAACAGATGTGCAGTAAAAATCAGTATTTTGAGAGGGACAGTCTGTCATTTTTCCTCTTTTGCCAGCAAGGTAATAAATTTCTTTTTTCTTCTAAAAAACTACTTATTCTTGTATGTTTTTTATTTGACCTCCAAAACAAGTGCTGAACTTTCAGTAACAATACAATCACCTTATCCTCATCTTGTTATTTGGAACCTTTATGACTGACTTCCGTCAATTAAGGAAAAACAAAATGTACCTTTAAGTTTTTTGCAGGTCCTATATACTGCTCTGACTTTAACTGACTGCTGGATCTAACATCTACCAAGACCTGATGATAATAATTTAATAGCAATTTCTTTATTGTCTTTCTTTCTTTCTTTCTTTCTTTCTTTCTTTCTTTCTTTCTTTCTTTCTTTCTTTCTTTCTTTCTTTCTTTCTTTCTTTCTTTCTTTCTTTCTTTCTTTCTTTCTCTTTTTTGTTGATTTGAGATAGAGTCTCACAATGTCTCCCTAAATAGAGGGTCATTGCCTCACAGATTACAGCAGCCTCAAACTGTTGGGCTTAAGTGATTTTCTTGCCTCAGCCTCCAGAGTAGCTGGGATTACAGGCCATCTGCCACAATGCCCTTTCTATCAGTCTTTCCCTGTTTCCCTTTTTCTGTTGCAGTTGTCATTGTTGCTTAGCTGACCCAGGCTGGGTTTGAATCTACCACCTTCAGTGTTTGTGGCCGGCACCATAACCATTGTGCTATGGGCACCAAGCCAACAATTCCTTTAAACACTTCTCAATGCAGAGAGTATCCCTTCCTGCACTTAAACTCCCCTCATATTGTTAAATCTCAACCTTTAGCCTTTTGAAAATGGACTTTGACCTCACATTATCAGAATGCTTCTGCTAAGGGTATTATGGTATTAGTAAGACCTAGCCAGTCAGAAGTAGACAATTAATATTGAGGGGTTTTGGCCAAATACTCGGTTTATTCTTTTCAGAAACACGTCTTGTTTTATTGAACTATTTAACTCTACTCAAAAATGTGTCTACCTCTAGGGACACAAAAACCAGCTTACCCCACCTGCAATTAATGACACTTATACTCCCAATTATTCAGGGCTCTTCTGCTCAAGGCTGAATACAGGCCCCCTGTTTTCTAGGCTTGGGTGAGCTCAGAAATGATTCTCAGCACAGACTCGCATTTCTAGGCACAAACAGGCCACACTTTTTGGTAGGTTCCTCCTGAAGTAGGGACCACATACCCCAATTACTTGCCTGAGGCAAAAACTGCAGGACCCGAAATCCTGTGGTAAGTTTAGGATTATTTTCTCCTGGCAGACCTCTGGCCAATTGTGGTAAACTTCCCCAAACTTCCCTGCCTGGAGGATATGATTTAAACCCCCTAGACTGAAGACTTTTGGGGCTTCCCACTTTGCTTCTCCCTCTCCACTGACAGAGGTTCTGTTCCCCCTTTTGCTTATCATTCTTTCTATCAGTCTTTCCCTGTAAATAAATTCTATCCTGTTGCTTATCAGCTTGGACTGTGGTTCCATTCTTTTTTTGGGGGCTGGGGGGTTCCAAATTTCTGTATTTGAAGGAATGGTACAAATGAAAGAACGTTGGTGGATGTTTCAATACAACTTATGGAAAAGGTCAAGGAAACCCCAAGAAGCATGCAGTGCCTTGGTGACCACGGAAGTCACCCGGTGGCTATGGGAAGTATACCCAAGGCTTAGCTCTCATCGTCACTCTCTGCCAGGGTATGCTGGACAAAGAGATACTCCGACATCCAAGATCTGAGGCTCTCACCCTGCACACGTTGTTTATGTGGTCACTCAGTTCTTTAATGGATTTCAGGTAATGTGTCTCAATGAAGTCACACAGTGGGAGTCATTTTTGTCATTGGCCATTTCTGCAGTTCCAGTAGTGACTGATTTACACCATTTTCCCTAGTGTAACGCACACTCCATCGCATTCAGCCAACTCTTCCAGTCATCACAGTCTGGTTGCAAGGATTCTCAGTTTCTCAGCACGTTCCCTCTCCTCATGAGATTGGAGAAGAAAGTATTTGGCAAAATTATTTATAGCCACATCGTCATGGTCAAAGTAGTAAGACATGGACAGGCAGACATAAGAGGATAGAGCTCCAGGATGAGCTGGCAATTGATGGCAGCCTCTGAGTCCTGGTGGTAGTTCTGGTGCACCAGCAATGGGGACATGGTTGTCCTGCCAGTTGCTGAGGAGAGGTGGTGGCATCTGCAAGAGTTTGAGTGGTGGCCCCAGGGGGCCTTGGGGCAGTAGGAGGGCACAGTAAAGAGGTGTTTGAGGGCTGGTTGTGAGTGGCCAGCCAGGGTGGGGGATGAGTACCAGGTTCTGTCCAAACACTGTTGAAGCCAGACACCATGGTGACTCTTGGTGAAGAACATTACATGGTTTCATTCTTCAAACCCTGAGACCAGAAACTTGGCATAGAGAGAGATTCTGACCACACCAACACGTTCTAAATCCTACCCGGGTACTACCACTTGGTATTGTTACTACCACCATCCATGGATTTTGGGTTGATGCATATGTAACCAGATGAAGAGAGTACCAGCTGCCTGTCACTGGTACTGCCTGATCCTCACGAGACTGGGGAAATACTCCTCAGTGGCAAAATT
This sequence comes from Nycticebus coucang, assembly GCF_027406575.1. Classification (NCBI taxonomy): domain Eukaryota; kingdom Metazoa; phylum Chordata; class Mammalia; order Primates; family Lorisidae; genus Nycticebus; species Nycticebus coucang. Next base: position 22,791,834 of record NC_069805.1, on the reverse strand, counting down.
CTTCAAAGCCATATCATCACAGTCAAAGTAGTAAGACATGGACAGGTAGACATAAGAGGTGTAGAGCTCCAGGTTGAGCTGGCAATTGATGGCAGCCTCTGAGTCCTGGTGGTAAGATCTGGTGCACCTGCAAGGGGGACACAGTTGTTATGCCAGAAGCTGAGGAGAATAATTTCTCTCTATACCCTTTCTCAAGAGGAGAAATTCTGACAACACCAATACATTCTGCACCCTACTAGGGTACTACCTCTTGGTAGTGGTAATACAACTGACATAAATTGCCAGCTCAACCTGGAGCTCTACACCTCTTATGTCTATCTATCCATGTGTTACTACTTTGACTATGATGATTTGGCTTTGAAGAATTTTGCCAATGGGGAGTTCTTCTCCAATCTCATTAGTCCATGGAGGGGGGGCAGACACTTTATGTAACCAGATGAAGAAAGTCCAGCTGCCTGTCACTGTCAGCCATTATGTAGAGACAGAGATAGGTTTAACAAGCGTGATCATCAGAACAGCAGCAATTCTGGAGAACAGAGAGAGTAGGCATCCAAGACTATTCTGTTCTTCAATTTCTAAAAACTGTTTCATACATAAAGTTAAAAGGAAGAGCCCTACTCATCTTTATCTTAAATAACAGTAAATAACATTCATCTTCAACAACAGCTATTGCCATAATCCACGACCCATAATAAATAATAATTCACATAATCCATGACTGACTTATACAACAACATTCCAATTGAAAAGTTTATCTCCTAAATCAATAGCCCTACACTTCTCTGGTCACATAGGTCCTAAACCAATCAGACCAGCTATGTGATGTCAGGCCTAGCCTGATGGACTCCATCTCATTCTCACTACACAAGTTCTCACTTACACTGGTCTGCCACAAACTAAATTATCTTGTATATTCAGGGTAACTGTGAGACCCTTTCAGATATTTAAAAGTATTATCCCTCTAGTGGATTATGTTCATATTTCCCTGGGGAAAATAATCCTACCCAGAAACCTCCAAAATGCAGTACACACAAGCTTCTTTAAAAAACAAACTCCCAGAAGGCATAACTGACTCCCTTTTTATGCACACTATGTAAATTGCAATTCCCTCATTAAGAGCAACAGGGACCAAAACTTACCTCAGACACTCACAAAAATTAAGGAGCACAACATCAACTCTGAAAGAAAAACAAAGTACTCTCAAGTCATTAGCGAGGATTGTTGTGGGCAATTACATAGTCCTTGATTGCCTCTTAACTTACAAAGGGGTAATTTATGCTACAGCAAACACTCCTCGCAGCACCTACAAACTAAAAAACAAATAAACTCAGATGAAGTTAAGAAAATACAAAAAGTGTGTTATACAGATTTAAATACCTGCCTTCTCTATTGATAAGAGTCTCCAGTAATTTAGAGCCATTTTCTCATCTTGATGCAGAGCCAGACAAACCTTTAACAAATGGAGATTTCTTTCACAGATGTAAATATTTTCAGAGTTTCTCTTGGGCCTATTTTTCTTCAAAATAATTAGCTCAAAATAATCTTTATGCCAAACACAGGCGTAATTTGGGGTGGCATAATCTAGCCTCTTACGTATTTTTGGTTGGCATTTCCTGGACCCCATTTGTCTTTAATGCCTTTCTACAACCATTGTCAAATCAGAGGATTTCAATAATTTCCCCTGTAGCAAAAGGAGCAAGAGAAACTAATTAAACTCCAAATTTAGAATATAAGAATATATTGTCTTCAAGTAGTTTCTAAAGCAAAATCTTGGCTATGATGAAAACCTGGATATTATGGCTGAATGTTCTTCAGGCTGACTTCATCTGGCCTTGGCCAGAAGAAGAGCTAGGAAGAGGGGATGTCAGGAATCCCTGACATCCAAGAGCTAGCCTGGTACTGTCAGCAAGATTTTGGTGTTGTGAGGTGCTGGCCTGGCACTCAGAGTTGGGCCATGGTGATCTGCTGCTGAATATAAACAACCTCACAGAACAGCAACACCAGACAAAAGGCTGTGATGGACACAGGCAAAAACAAAACCACACCATAATCCTACTTTAATGGCAGACGAAGAGGGTCCATCTGCCTGTCACTGTTAGCCAGGTACAGAGACAAGGATTAGGTCCAATGAGCTTTACTGTGAGAAAGCCAGAAATTCTGGAGAAGAGTGAAAGTAGCCTCTTCGAGGCTGTTCCTGCCTTCCGTTTCTAAAACTACAGTTTTCTACATAAAAGTTCAAAGCAAAAACCATGTTAACCCTCATTTTAAACAGTAAGTATCACTTATGTTATATTTTTTTATTTTAGTATTCATTTATTTTTATTGGGACAGAGTCTCACTACATCACCCTGGGTAGAGTGCCATGGTCTAAAAGCTCACAGAATCGTCAAACTCTTGAGCTCAAGAGATTCTCTTGCCTCAGCCTTCCCAGTAGCTGGGACTACAGGCACTCACCACAACATTTGGCTATTTTTGTTGTTATTGTTGTTTGTTTGTTTAGCAGGGCCTGGTTTGAACCCACCAGCCCCGGAGCATGTGGATGGTGCCCTAACCAGTTAGCTATGGGAGCCCAGCCAGTCCCTTATTTTAAACAAAGATAATCATGACTCATAATATACAATAATTGGCATAACGTATGACCGAAAACAACATTTCTAATTCAAAAATTAATCTCCTAAATCAAAAGCCCCAAACTACTTAACATATATTTTAGCTTAAACCTGAATTTACAAAACAACAAGGATGGAAAAGAAGATGTTAAGGTCATGTAGAACCAAAACTGACCAGGCCAGCTGTGTCATGTTGGCCCTAGCCTGACTGACTCCATCTTATTCTCCTACATGTTCTCTCCTTAACATAGACTAAACATAAACTTTGGGTAAGGTACAGACATGAAAAACATTCCCCTATCCTAACTAATATGAATGACCACTGCATTTTGATTTTTTTAACCAGTTACACTCTGAATTCTTGCCTCCTACCAAATAGACTTCTTAAGATTCCCAGTCCTAGAATTATCCTCAATACCTCACAGCCTCTGCTTCAAAGCAAAATACTAATTACTCATATCTTCTCTAAAACAATTTAATACAAAACGCAAACCTAAAATAAATCCTTTCTACTTTTACTTTTTACTTTTGTTCTATTTACTTCTTCACGTGGGAGGCCATAGTGGGTGGATAGCCTGAGCTCACAGGGGTTCAAAACCAGTCTAAGCCAGAATGACACCTCATTTCTAAAAATATCGAGGTGTTGTGGTGGGTGCCTGTAGTCCCAGATACTTGGGAAGCACAGGCAAGAGAACCACTTGAGCCCACAAGTTTGAGGTTGTTGTGAGCTAGGAACACCACGACACTCTACTGAGGGCAACAAAGTGAGACTCTGTCACACACACACATATACAAAAAAACTTATTTGTTATTGTTTCAGAAGCAAGGTCTTCTCTATCACCCAGCCTGGAGTTCAGTGGCGCAATCACATCTCATTGCATCCTGGAACACCTGTGCTCAAAGGATTTTCCTCCCTCAACTTCCCAAGTCTCTAAAACTACACATGCATCCCACCACATCTAGATAATATTTTATTTATTTATTTATTTATTTATTTTTGTAGAGACAGGGTCTTTGTATAGTGCTGCCCAGGTTGGCGTCTAACTCCTGAGCTCGAACCATCCTCCCTGCCTCAGCTTTCCAAAGTGATATTACTGCAGGTGTGAGCCACCACACTTGGCCATAATAAGACTGTTCTAGTATCCTTTCCTGTAGGTACCACACGGTTCCTTAAAAGAGAAGTAAGTCCCATTGTTTCATAATAGGGATGCCTGTTGTGTTGTTTGACTATTTCCCAATATTTTGCATGAAGAAAAATGAGAAAATTGACTCAAAGTTTCACCCCTACAGGTGCAGAACTGCTATCCTCTTCTCTACATTTCCTTTAGTCCATTCCCTCATGTCTCATCTTCTCAAAAGAGGAAAGTAATTTTGAAATACACACACTTCGCCCTTGGTGGGAGTTCAGTGCACTTAGCATTAAATTCATTATTTTAAAGGCCTGTGAATAATTTCTCTAAATGAAATTTAGATCAGTTCTTTGTGTTCAAAAAGACCCATGCTCAGGAAACTTGCTGAAGATTCCTAGTGGCTAAGTCTAAAGAACATTTTTGGACAAAAGTGGAATCTCTGTATTTGCCCTGTATTTCCATCAAAAGTCTCAGATTTTCTTTCCTGGTTAAAATGGCTTTCTTTAACAGAGTTCTTAAGTGTGGAAAGAGGTGATAACAAGAACAGATATAACACTATGTAAACAATCCATATGATCACAATTATATTTGCTAACGTCATTATCAAGAATAAAGATCAACTTGTGAAGATTCATATCTGAAGAACTCCTTCCACTGAACCTGGTGGAGTCCTTCTACTTTGAAACTTGACTCTTATGAACACTCAGGGTTTTTCTGAGCCAGCTTCATGTTACGCTCATTTTGAAGATGTCCTGCCATCCAGTGGTCAAATTGCATATTGCTTTTAGCTTATTTAAAATTGCGTTCAGGCTTGGCGCCCATCGGTCAGTGAGCAGGGGGCCAGCCAAATAACAGAAGGTGGTGGGTTGGAGCCTGGCTCAGGCCTGCTAAACAACAATGACAACTGCAACCAAGAAATAGCTTGGCATTGTGGCAGGCGTCTGTAATCCCAACTACTCAGGAGGCTGAGGCAAGAGAATCGCTTAAGCCCAATAGTTTGAGGTTGCTGTGAGCTGTGATGCCTTGGCACTCTACCAAGGGTGATATAGTGAGACTCTGTCTCAAAAAAAAAAAATAAAATAAAAAAATAATACAATTGAGTTCAATGGTTAGAGAGCTCCAGCATACCCTTTTGAACTGGATGAAATACTGACAAACCTCCATCTATTTCAAGATGCCAGCAATGGTTTAAACTTTTGGGAAATACTCTGACTTTGATGGGAAAACAAATTTTTCATCACAAAAGGATTTTATTTGACCTTGAAGCAGAGGCCCCTTTGCCCTGACCTTATATGAAAGTGTTTGTGGATATCTGTCTTGAAACCATGATGGGATACATGTTGGTATCAGGTTTCTGGGAGCACTAAAGGTGAGCAGGTCTATTTCAGGAAGTCTTTGAAAGCCTGGGTGAACCCACAGGCTGCAATTTATAACCCAGAGGGCTAGAGATAATTGGGAAATTTCAGGGGATGCAGAGCCCAAAGAAGTGATCTTCATACACTGTGTCTTGAGTTTGAGAAATCCAAATTTATATGCAGATTATAAACTGGGACCATGGGAACAACTAATGCTCAGGAACTTGAATCAGGCCATAACTGAAGAGCACATGAGCAATTTATATATATACTCTTAAGAAAGAGAAATGTTATTTAAGAGCAAAGAGAAAACTAAGAGTATTTCCAAAGAAGCTTGGAAGACTGTCTCTGCCATAAATGAGAAGAGGTGTGAGGGACAAGACACAAAGGCAATGCAGAGGTATAAATACCCCATTTATTTTGTGCCATTTGAAATTGATTGCAACCCTTTCATTGGTCTCTCTGCACCTTCAGACACTATTGTCCTTTTCTATTGGTAATTGATTATTGCAGGAGCAAATGGTAACTGAAGTCAAGATAATCCTGGCTTCTAGCTGAGAAAAGAATTGGCATCTAATGAACTTGCCTTGATTGCCCTTGAAACTAGAGAGGAGCGGAGAAGGGGACTTGGACCTGAAGCTGGGACAAAGTGTATAGAAGCTTTGAGTATAGATAGTTTGGAAGTAGATATCAACAGAAAACCTCAAACTCTGTAAAGATGATTTGAGGAGGTTTATTTGGATCCTAATATGTGTGACTGCAGCCAAGGGAACGTGATCTCAAGAGGTCTTGAGAAAATATGCCCCAGGTGCTCAGGTTATAGGTTTAGATGTTTTACTTTAGTTTGTTTTGTTGTTGTTTGTTTGTTTTTTGAGCCAGAGTCTCACGTGTCTCCTGGGCTAGAGTTCAGTGGTGTGATCATAGCTCACTTCAGTCTCTAACTCCTGGGTTCTAGTGATCATCCTGTCTCAGCTTCTCTAGCCGCTAATACTACAGGTGTCCCCCACCATACCCTCTAATTTTTAAATATTTTGTGAAAACACTGTCTCACTATGTTGCTCAGGCTGGTCTTGAACTCCTAGGCTCAAGAAACCTGCATTTGCCTCCTAAAATCCTGGGATTACAGGTCAGGGCCACGACACCTAGCCTACAGTTTGGTTTTATGCATCCATGGAGACAGGAGTTATAGGTGAAACTTAAAGCACATGAAGTGACAATAAGATGGAGTTTGTCAGGCTAGGGTGGACATGAAACAGATGGTCTGGTCTGGAACAAGTGAGCTTAGGCAATCCACCCTCCTCTGCCTCCCAAAGTGCTAGAATTCCAGTGAACCACCATGCGCAGTTTAGGAAATGGAATTTGCATGGCATAATCCCAAAATTCTGGAGGCCAATACCACAGGATTTCTTGAGCTCATGAGTTCAAGACCAGCCTGAGCAAGAGCAAGACCCCATCTCTAAAAATAGCCAGGTGTCATGGCGGGGAACTGTAGCCTGAGCTACCTGTGAGGCTGAGGCAAATGTTCAAAGTTTCTAAGCCAGTCATGGTGGCTCATGCCTTTAATCCCAGCACCCAGGGAGGCTGAGGAGGGTGAATAGCTTGAGTTCAGGAGTTCAAGACCAGAGTGAGCAAGAGTGAGACCCCATCTCTACAAAAAATTACTACCCAGCAATTATGGAGGGTGTCTATAGTTCCAACTACAAGGAAGTCTGTGGGAAGAGGATTACCTGTGCTGAAGAGTTTGAAGTTGCTATGATGGCAGAGCACTCTACTGAGGGAGACTAAATGAGACTCTGTCTCAAAAAAAAAAAAAAGAAAGAAGTAAACAAATTTTAAAAATAAAAATTAATACATAAATTACTGTTTAAAAAAAACAAAACTGACTTTCCAATTGAAAGTGTTGTAATAGATTTTCACTGAGTTGTGTTGATTATTATTTAAAATAAGGGTCAATATGGTCTTTGATTTGAATCCTTTTGAATAAAAGTGTCATTTTTTAGATAGAAAAACAACAGTCTTGGAGAGGCTACTCTCACTATTGTCCAGAATTGCCAGCCTTCTGACAATTAAAGTTTGGTGACTCTATCGCTGTCTCTGCAAATTGGCTGACAATGACAGGTGACCAGAGCCTCTTCACCCAGTAACAAACCCATGAATCAATACATGGAAAGAATACCTTGTATTAGCTCCAAAAGGCAGGGCATCTTGAAGCTGGGGCTTACAAGTCATAGGTGGGTTTTAGGGGTTCTTTAATTGGCAATTAGTTGAGAGAGGAAAGCTTTGTCTAAAGACCTGTAATCAGAAGAAAGGAATTTGTCAGGCGAATTACACTAGATTGAAGATGGAAAATAAGCCACATTATAGCGGGTTAATACAAATGCATTCAATGAGATGTTATTTGCAGTTGAGACTCACCAGTCCTCTTATAAAGGAATTTGGAAAAGTGGGAAAATAGATCAGAGTTCAGTCTTCATGGAATTGGTTCCATGTACAATGATTTGAATGCCCTCTCCAAAACTCACTGAAATTTCATGGCTACTGTGTCTATATAAAGAGGGAGACTCTGAAGAGGTGATTATGTTCTGCCCTCGTGAATAGGCTAAAGCTTTAATTATGGAAGTGGATTAGTTATCAAGGGAGTGGGCTCCTGATAACAGCATAAGTTTGATTCCAATTTTGTCTCTGTCTCACATGCTGGATTTCCCTTTCACCATTCTGCCAAGGGAACAAACAGCAAGAAGACCCCTTCCTCATGCCAGCAGCATGCTCTTGGACTCCCCAGTCTCCAGAACCATAAGCCAAATAAAGTCTCAGTGTTCAAAGACTACCTAGTGTGAACTAAAATAAAATCTTAAGGATCCCCCTCAAGCAGCTGACTGACTGGACCCTGTCCTCCTTGGCCAAGGGGATCCCCTAAAACTGAGTTGCTAGCCATGAGAAAAGAGATCAGACATCCTTCATCATGTCCCCCTGCCTTCTTAGAGATGACTTTCTGACTTATTAATAGGCCTAAGTCTATTCAAGACTTACCTGGGAGATCTTCCATGTACACAACTCACTACTTAAGTCTGCGCATATGTCCTGCAACTTGTCCCTGATTAATAGACTCTTAAATCAATTCAAGCATTCCTTTTCCCTGACTCCTGCTGAAAGCACATGTAATAAGAACAAGGTAGAGTCATTCCATCTAGGGCCAAGAGGACACAGCTGGTCTGGTCAGTTTAGGTCCTATGTGATCTTCACCTCATGCCTCCTGTTCTTGCTGTTTTACAAATTCAGCTTTAACATAAAAAATGCATATTTTGAGTGGCTAAGGACAATTGATTTAGGAGATTAACCTTTGAATTGGAATGTTGTTTTGGATCAAGGGTAATCCTGACTATTGTTTATTACATGGGTCATCGTTTGTGCTGATTATTATTATTTTAGATAAAGATTAACAGGGGTGGAGCATGATGGTGGATGGGAAAGACAATTAGTTGAGCTCCCCTTGAACAACAGTTGAGAGCAAGTGGGCTAGATCATACCTGGCCTGGCATATTGCCATGGAGTGATAGTTTGGGGTATACATTGAAGTGGCTGGATTACTGGACTTGTAGTGAAAACTGGAGCTGTGGCGACTGCCAGGCAAGTTTCTACAAGCCTGCCCTGGCCATGGTAGAGGCCACAGCCATCCCCTTCCCACACAGAGGTCCCAGAAGAAGCCTCTTGCAGTTTTTCATGCTTGGGGTAAGCTAAGCTTTGAGTGGAAAGATTGGTGAAGTGTGCACTCCCCAGCAGAATTTAGTGGCTAGAGCTGGGTGCTGTCTGGAGGCTGTGCCACAGTTTGTCAGCAGATGAGACATCCATATGGGGAAAGTTCCCAGACGGGAGTCCACTGCTGTCATAAAATTTGCCAGACAGTTGTGTAAGCAGGTCTGTTTCTGCGGACCTAAGGCCCTGAGGTCTGAGCTCCGCCTGCAGGGAGCCATTTTAAGGCACAGGCCCAGGATATCCGGCACTCCACGTGAACCGTTATAGTGGGAATCTGTGAGACTTGCCTCTGAAGATTTTCTGAGAACTGTGGAATTACACATGGGCAGGGATGAGTGCCAAGCGGGTAATCTGGTGATCACCAAGATCAATTTAGCTGGGAAATAGGCATAAGCCTAGGAACCAGGCAGAGGTTAATAGCTACGTTTTCATTACATAAATTCACAGGGTCACTGGGTGTCAAAACTATATATACTGCAACATAAATATATTCCTACTGAATCAGGATTCCTACATCATATATATGCATATTTACATATATATAATATATAAATATAAAAAAATTCACCATGACTCCTACAAGAAAGAAGAAAGAGAAAAAAAGCCAAAGAAAGAAAAAGAAAGCAACAAAAAATTTATATACGTATAAGAGAAAAAAAGCAAAAAAAAAAAAGAGAGAGAAACGCAACAAAGTTTTTTTATGTATATAAATATATATTTGTAATTTTTTATTAAATCATAGCTGTGTACAATAATGCAATCATGAGGTACAATGTGCAGGTTTTATATACAGTTTGAAATAATTTCATTGAACTGGTTAACATAGCCTTCATGGCATTTTCTTAGTTATTGTGTTCAGACTTTTATATTCTACATTTAGTAAATTTCACCTGTACCCTTCTAAGATGCACAGTAGGTGTGGACCCACTAATTACTCTCCCTCCACCCATACTCCCTTCTCCCCTCCCCTTCCTTGCCCCTGTCCCCATATTCTTGTGTTAAGATTGAGTTATAAATTAGTTTCATAGTAGGGGTGAGTACATTGGGTACTTTTTCTTTTCTTCTTGAGATACCTTGCTAAGAAGAATATTTTCCAGCTCCATCCATGTAAACATGAAAGAGATATCATCTCCATCTTTCTTTAAGGCTGCAAAATATTTCATAGTGTACATATACCACAATTTATTAATCCATTCGTGAGTCTATGGGAACTTGGACTTCTTCCATGACTTAGCAATTATGAATTGGGCTTCAATAAACATTCTGATACAAATATCTTTGTTATAATGTGATTTTTGGTCTTCTGGATATAAACCTACTAGAGGAATTACAGGATCGAATGGCAGGTCTATTTTTTAGATCTCTAATAATTCTCCAAACATCTTTCCAAAAGGAACATATTAATTTGCATTTTCATTAGCAATGTAGAAGTGTTCTCTTTTCTCCACATCCATGCCAACATCTCTGGTTTGGGGATTCTGTGATGGGGGCTAATCTTACTGGAGTTAGATGATACCTCAAAGTAGCTTTGATTTGCATTTCTCTGATGATTAAGGATGATGAGCATTTTTTTGTGTGTCTGTAGGCCATGCAACTGTCTTCTTCAGAGAAGTTTCTCTTCAATTCCCTTGCCCAGCCTGAGATGGGATCACTTGTTCTTTCCTTGCGTATGTGTTTGAGTTCTCTGTGGATTCTGGTTATTAAACCTTTGTCAGAGACATAACCTGTAAATATCTTCTCCCATTCTGAGGGCTGTCTGCTTGCTGTATTTACTGTATTCTTGGCTGTGTAGAAGCTTTTTAGTTTGATCAGATCCCAGTAGTGTAATTTTGATCCTGCTTCAAATGCCCATGGGGTCCTCCTCATAAAATATTTGCCAAGGCCGATTCCTTCAAGAGTTTTCACTGCACTTTCTTCTAATATTTTTATAGTTTCATGTCTTAAGTTTAAATCTTTAATCCAGTGAGAGTCTATCTTAGTTAATGATGAAAGGTGTGGGTCCACCTTTCTACAGGTTGCCAGCCAGTTCACCCAGCACCATTTGTTAAATAGGGGATCTTTTCTCCATTAAATGTTTTTAATTGGCTTGTCAAAGATCAAATAACGGTAAGTAGCTGGGTTCATTTCTTGGTTCTCTATTCTTTTCCACACATCTACCTCTGTTTTTGTGCCAGTACCATGCTGTTGCGATCACTATCGATTTATAGTACAGTCTGAGGTCTGGTAGCATGATTCTTTCTGCTTTGTTTTTATTTTTGAGTAGTGTCTTGGCTATTTGACGTTTTTTTTCTGACCCCATATAAAATGAAGTATTATTTTTTCAAGATCTTTAAAGTATGACAATGGAGTTTTAATAGGGATTGCATTAAAATTGTATATTGCTTTGGGTAGTGTAGACATTTTGACAATGTTGTTTTTTCCCAGCCATGAGCAAGACATGTTTTTCCATTTGTTAACGTCTTCAGCTATTTCTTTTCTTAGAATTTCATATGATTCTCTCAACTGATGCAGAAAAAGCCTTTGATAATATCCAGCATCCCTTTCTGATCAGAACACTTAAGAAAATGGGTATAGAAGGGACATCTCTTAAAATAATAGAGATCATCGATAACAAACCTACAGCCAATATCGTATTGAATGGAATTAAATTGAAACCATTTCCACTCAGATCAGGAACCAGGCCAGGTTGCCCATTGTCTCCACAGCTCTTTAACATTGTAATTTAAGTTCTAGCCATTGCAATTTGGTAAGAAAAGGCGATCAAGGGTATCCATATAGGAACAGAAGAGATTAAACTTTCACTCTTTGCAGATGATATGATTGTATATCTGGAAAATACCAGGGATTCTACTACAAAACTCTTAGAAGTGATCAAGGAATACAGCAATGTCTCAGGTTACAAAATCAACACTCATGAATCCATAGCCTTTATATATACCAACAATAGCCAAGCTGAAAAAACAATCAAGGACACTATTCCATTTACAGTAGGGCCAAAGATGATGAAATATTTGGGAGTTTTCTGTTGCTTTTTTCTCTAAATGTTTATATACATAAAGAAATTTTTTGTTACTTTCTCTATTTTTTTTCTTTTTTATTCTGTTTTTTCTTGTAGGAGTCATAATTAATTTTTATTCTCTCTCCTTTCATTCATCTTTTGGTTTCTGAGATTGCTTATATTAGGCTATTTCAGCTTTTTTTTTTTAATCTTATTTTGATGTGTTCTGTTTTTTACTAAGTTGTTTGGTTGTTTCTTTTCCTAATTCACATTTTTACATTCAACAAGAGCAAGCCCTTGTATTTTTTTCTTTTTTCTTTTTGTTGGTTGCAGAAATTTGAGTTGATTTATTCTCCCTCCCTATTTCACTCATCAACATTCTCTCAGATGATAGAGACTCTTCTGCTCTTCTTATCATTCCCACATGATGTACTTCTTCAACAGCTAAGATATTCCCCGCCCCTCTTTTGTTCTTTCTTCCTGGATTGTTGTCTTTCTTTTTTCTTTCTTTATTCCTTTTCCCGCCCTCTCATTTATTTGATTGAATGGTACATGAAATTTCCTGGGTCTATGCTTTTTAGCAATATTTTCCCCTGTTTTAATTTATTTATTTTTATTTTTCTTTTATTTTTTGTTTCTTTGTCCTTTTTCCTCCACCCTTTCTTTCCTGAAGGCAGATGTGACACAGTTGTGGTCTGGCATGTAGACCGTAGCAGTAATGTGGCTCAAGGAGGCCAGGAGAATTATACACCATTGGCACCAGGAAGAAAATATTAGGAAGACTACTCTGGAGATCTTTTCCATTTTTCCTTCTTTTCTTTTCTTTCTTTCTTTCTTTTTTTTTTTTTTCCTCTATCCCCACTCAAGTTTCCCTTCTTGAGATTTGTGTTTGCTCTTTTCCTTTTCTTCCCAATTTTGGCAGAGAAAGAGTCTGAATGTGTTCAGGCTGGTTATGAGTGCCTAATTTAGAGAAGCCCCTTGAGCTATAGACATGACTTTAGCACTGGGTTGAAAAGTAACATTTCTTCTATCACTCTCATCTTTCCTTCACCTCCTCCTTATCTCCTGTTCTTTAATTTTCTTCTGTCATTCTCCCTCCCCAATTTTTATTTATTTTTTTCTTTTTCTTTACCATTTCTTTACTCTTTCCTTCTTTTTTCCTCCATTTTGTTTCATTTCTTCTTGCTTCTCCTTGCTTGCTCCAACACTTCTCTGCCTTCTAACCCCATACCAAGATGTGTCTTTATCAACTAAATTCTGAGGCAAAATAACTTGGAGGAGAGGAGGAAATGAGAAGGAGAAAGGTGCACAAAAAGAGTGAACAAGAAGAAAGCACTTTTGAGGAGGAACCAAAAGAATAATTTAGGACCCATGAAGAAACAAAATAGTGCAACTCCTCCAAGGGACCACAAGACAATTTTAACAGAAGTCTTCTCTTAAAAAGAATTAATGGATCTGACAGAAATGTAATTTAAAATCTGGATAATTAATACAATACAGGCATTTGATGAGAAAATGAAAAGACAGAACCAAAAGTCAGATGAGAGATGTGTAGAATGTAGAAAAGATACAGATGAGCTTAAAGAAATGAAGGCGGCAATCAGGGAATGTAAATAATCTGTAGAAAGAATTAAAATAGATTAGATCATGGAGAAGAAAGAACATTAGAGTTTGAGGATAAAGTCTTTGAGTTAATACAGGTAGTTACAGAGTCAGAAAAGAGGAGAGAGAAAGCAGAGCAGGCACTGAGAGAACTATGAGCTGCCATGAAGTGTTCAAATATATCAATAATAGGTAGCCCTGAAGAGGAAGAAGAGTGTCCCAAAGGTATGGAAGCCCTACTGGAGTCTATCATAAATAAGAACCTTCCAACTTTTACTAAGAATCCAGACACACTCTTTCAGATGGCTATCAAAACCTAAGCCATCTCAACTCCAACAAAGCCTCTCCAAGGCACATTGTAATGAAACTGTCCGAAGTCAAGATGAAGGAGAATATTCTCCAAGAGCTAAAAATAAATTCCAAATAATCTACAAGGGAAGAGCCATTAGGATGATAGCAGACTGTTCAACTGAACCTTTCCAAGCCACAAGAGCATGGTCATCCAATTTCAACATCCATAAACAAAAGAATTTTCATCCCAGAATTCTGTATCCTGCTAAATATAGCTTCAAAACTGACGGAGAAATCAAATTTTTTGCAGATATACAAGCACTCAGGAAATTCATCATAACAAGAGAAACTCTACAGGAAATACTTAGACCTATTGTCAATTCTGAACACCACAATGGAACACCACCACGGCTGACAACAAGAAGCCAAAGGCCAGAGCTTAGCTTGCACAGTGGCACAAAGGATAAAAAGCATACAACAAACTATCTCGTAATAACATGAATAGAATTCCACCACACTTATTGATACTCTCAATAAATGTCAATGGATTGAATTCCCCAATGAAGAGGCAAAGGCTGGCTAACTGGATAAAAAAACACTAAGCAAGCTCAGCACCTATAGTTCAGCAGCTAGGTTGCCAGACTCATACACCCAAACTGGCAGGTACCAATTCAGCCCAGGACTGCCAAACAACAATGACAACTACAACCAAAAAAATCCAGCTACTGTGGTGGCTGCCTATAAACCAAGCTACATGGGAGATTGAAACAATGTAATCGCTTAGCCCAAGGCATTGAGGTAATTGTGAGCTATGACACACGCCACACTACTGAGGGGGCTATAGTGAGACTATGTCTCAAAAAAAAAAAAAAAGTAAAAACACACACACACATACCAAAAACAATAAAAAGCCATCCATATTCTGTCTGCAGGAGATACACCTTGCCCTGAAAGCCAAATCAAGACTCAGGATGAAGGGATGGAAAACAGTGCTTCAAGGAAATGGAAATCAGAATAAAGGAGGAGTTGCAATTTTATTCCCAGATACAAGCGCATTCAAAGCAACTTTAATTAAGAAAGACAAAGATGGACACTTCTTTTTTTTTCTTTTTTAAAATTTTTATTAAATCATAGCTGTGTACATTAATATGATCATGGGGCACCATACACTTGGTTCATAGATCGTTTGACACATTTTCATCACACTAGTTAACACAGCTTTCATAGCATTTTCTTAGTTATTTTGCTAAGACCTTTACATTCCACATATACCCTTGTAAGATGCACCGCAGGTGTAATCCCATTACACTTCTTACTGGTCAAAGGAACAATACAACAAGAAGACATTTCCATTTTAAACATTTATTCACCCAACTTAAATGCTACCAGATTCATGAAACAGACCTTGAGGTGACTGAGCAATGAGATATCCTAAAACCCCTTAATAGTCAGGGATTTCAACACCCCTATGACAGAAATGGACAGATCCTCTAAACAGAAACTAAACAAGGATAGAAAGAAAGGACTTAAATGTGAACCTAGAACAAATGGAATAAGTGGACATATACAGAACACACAATTTCAAAGCAAAATAATATGCTTTTTTCTCATCAGCTCATGGCACATACTCCAAAATACATCACATCCTAAAATACAAATCAAACCTCAGAAAAATCAAAGTTATGGAAATTATTCCATGTCTCATCTCAGACCACAATGGTGAAGCTAAACTCCAACAATAATGTTCATCCCCACACAGTCTTGTAACCTAAACAACATTATGCTAGAATTATAGTTGGATTCAGGAAGAGGTAAAAGAGAAATTTGTTAATTTCCTCAAACATAACAACAATGAAGACACAATTTACCAAATCCTCTGGAATACAGCAAAAGCAGCAATGAGAGGAAAATTTATTGAGGTAGATGCCAGAGAGTGAGTGCTTCAGCACACTCACAAACCATCTTAGGGAATTGGAAGAAGAAGATCAATCTAACCCTAAACCCTGCAGAAGAAAGGAAATAGCCACACATAAAACAGAGATTAATAAATTGAAAACAAATCATTCAGAAAATTAATGGAACAAAACGTTGGTGATTTGAAAAAGTAAATAAAATAGATAAACTTTTGGTCAGACTAACTAGAAATAGAAAAGTAAAAGCTCTATTAATTTCAATCAGGAATGTTAAAGGGGAAATAACAGATGCCACAGAGATTCAAGATATTTTCTTTGACTACTACAAGAAATTCTACACACAGAAATGACTATGTAGAGTAAATGGATCAATACTTGGAATCACACTCTCTCCCTAGTCTTAATAAAGAAGAAATAAATCTTCTGCATAGACGAATATCAAGGAATGAGACAAAAAAATAAAAAATAAAAAACTCCTAACAACAACAACAAAAAAATGCCCTGATCCAGATGGCTTCATACCCGAATTCTATCAAACCTTCCAGGAAGAGTTTATTCCCATATGGCAGAAATTAGTTCAAAAAATTGAGAAGGAAGGAATCTTCCCCAACATGTTCTAAGAAGCAAACATCACTCTGATACCAAAACCAGGAAAAGATCCAACCAGAAAAAAAAGAACTATAGACCAATTTCGCTAATGAACATAGATGCAAAAATTCTCTATAAAATCTAGCCAATAGATGATAGCTTATCATTAAAAAAAGTCATACACAGCAAACAAGTAGGATTCATCCCAAGGATGCAAGGCTGGTTTAACATAAGCAAATCCATAATCCTAATTCACCATATCAACAGAAGCAAAAACAGGACCATATGATCCTCTCAATAGATGCAGAAAAAGCATTCGATAAAATTCAGTATCCCTTTTTAATTAGAACTCTGAAGAATATAGGCATTGTTGGCAAATTCCTTACATGATGGAATTTATGTATGAAAAACACACAGCTAATATTATACGGAATGCAGTAAAACTGAAAACTTTTCTATGCATATCTGGAAGAAGACAAGGTTGTCCTCTATCACCACTGTTATTCAACATAGTGCTGGAAGTTCTAGCCCATACGATCAGGCAAGAGAAGGAAATAAAGGGCATCCAAATGGGGGCAGAGGAAGTGACACTCTCGCTCTCTGCTGATGATATATGGTCTTACACTTAGAGAACTCCAAAGACTCAACCACAGCACTCCAGGAAGCTATAGAAAAATACCATAACATCCCAGGATGTAAAATCAATGTCAAGAAAACAGTAGCCTTTGTATATGCAAATAACAAGCAAGATGAGAATGTAATCAAGGGCACAATTCCCTTCTCAATAGCTCCAAAGAAAATGAAATACCTAGGAATATGCCACACAAAAAAGGTGAAGAACTTCTGCCCACAAAACTATGAACCTCTAAGAAAGGAAATAGTAGAAATAGTAACAAATGGAAGAACATCCCATGCTCATGGCTGGGAAGAATTAAAATTGTTAAAATGTCTATCCTTCCCCCAAACAATCTACAGATTCAATGCCATCCCTTTTCAAATACCAACATCATACTTACACTTTCAAGACTTGGAAAAAATAATTATTTGTTTTGTACGGAATCAGAAAATACCTCATATAGCCAAGGCAGTTGTTAGTAATAAAAACAAAGCTGGGGGTTGGCCTAGTGCCTATTGCTCAGCAGCTAGGTTGTCAGCCACATACACCGGAGCTGACGGATTCGAATCCAGCCCAGGCCTGCCAAACAACAATGACAACTACAACCAAAAAATAGCCAGGCATTGTGGTAAGTGCCTGAAGGAAGAATCACTTAAGATCAAGAGTTCGAGGTTGCTTTGTGCTGTGACTCCAGTGCACTCTACCAAGGATGACATGGTAAGACTACGTCTCAAAAAAAAAAAAAAAGCTGGAGGCATCAACCTGTCAGATTTTAAGCTGTACTACAAAGCCATAGTGATTAAAATAACATGGTATTGGCACACAAATAGAGACATAGAAAACTGGAACCACATATAAAACAAGGAGATGAAACAAATCTTACAGCCAACTAATCGTTGATAAACCAATCAAAGACATACACTGGGGAAAGAATCCCCATTCAATAAATGGTGTAGGGAAAACTGGGTATCCACATGTAAAAGATTGAAACTGGACCTGCACCTTTGTCCACTCGCTAAAATTGATTCAAGATGGATAAAAGACCTAAATCTAAGCAACAAAACCATTAAAATCAACAAAGAAAGTGTGGAGAAAACCCTTGAAGTTATTGGCCTGGGAAAAGACTTTATGAGGAATACTCCCATGGCAATTGCAACAACAAAAATAAACATATGGGACTTAATGAAACAGAAAAGCTTCTGTACTGCTAAAGAGACAACAACCAAAGCAAATGGACAACCTACCCAGTGGGAAAGGATATTTGCATATTTTGAATGAGACCAAAGCTTGATAACTAGGATCAACAGAGAAATCAAATTAAGCAACATATATCACTGGGCAAGAGAGATGAATAGAACATTCTCTAAAGAAGACAGAAGTATGGCTAACAAACATACCAAAAAATGTGCATTGCCCCTAATTATTAGAGAAATGCAAATCAAAAGCACCCTGAGATATCTGAGGGTTCCTCAAACTACATGAGGCGCCTCACATGAGGCGGTGTGATTGTATTCGTTCCCGTTGTGATTTTTCACTTTAAAATAAGATATGTGCAGTGTGCATAGAAATTTGTTCATAGTTAATTTTTTTTAAACTATAGTCCAGCCTTCCAACAGTCTGAGGGACAGTGAACTTGCCCCCCGTTTAAAAAGTTTGAGGACGCCTGATTCTAACCCCAGTGAGAATGGCCGACATCAAAAAGTCTCAAAATTGCAAATGCTGGCATGGATGTGGAGAGAAAGGAACACGTTTACACTGCTCGTGGGAATGCAGACTAGTACAACCTTTATGGAGAAAATATGGAGAACCCTCAAAGAACTCAAACTAGGACTGCCATTTGATCCTTCAAACCCATTACTGGGCATCTACCCAGAAGAAAATAAAATCCTTTTACCATAGGGACACTTGCACTAGACTGTTTATCACAGTTCAAATTACAATCACCAAAATGTGGAAACAACTGAATGCCCACCAACCCAGAAATAGATTAACAAGCTGAGATATGTGTGCGCCATGGAATACTATTCAGCCATTAAAAAAGGTGGAGACTTCACATCTTTTGTATTAACCTGGATGGAAGTGGAACACATTATTCTTAGCAAAGCATCACAAGAATGGAGAAACAAGAATCCTATGTACTCAATTCTGATATGAGGACAATGAATATCCTAGCACACTGTGGGGGGTGGGGGGTGGATAGAGCAGAGAGAGGGAAGGGGAAGGGTGTTGGGTGGATCACAGGAGGTGTTCACATTTTGGGGGAGGAACACTATTGTAAGAGGTTCTTTATATAACACAAGCAATGAGTGTAACCTGTTTTTTGGTACCCTCGATGAATCCCCAACAATCAAAAATTTTAAAAAGAAAAATAATAGTATTTAAGAAAAACCTTTTTGTGAAGTGGAAGGAATTGGAATCGTAGCAAAGAGTGTTTTAATTTTTTTAAGGGTCAGAGCCACATTTATATCCAAATGCTATATCAGAAATATTTCTACCTTCATTAGTACTATTTCCTATGGTTATTTATTCTAAAAAATTTAAAAATGTTGAGAATATATATTACCTCACTAGCCATCCATACTAAGCACATTAATAATTTATAAAGGAACTCTTAACATTGGAGATGATATAAATTTTTCAGAGAACTATTTTGAGAGCAACAATAATTAAACTGTCACAATTATTTTTTTAACCACTTTATACATAATAGTTTCAATTTGCCACCACTTTATACTGTATGTACTGACGGTGAGTAGAGGGTGCTAATCTAATCATTAGATAAATATAATTATTTTTACTTGAATGTTAAAGCAAATTGTCATGGTATTTTTTGAAACAATGAGTTTGATAGTTTTGCATATAGGATCTTTAAATCAGTGTAGATTTCTTGCCTTTAAAAGTGGCTCACATAGGTAACACCCAGCACTTTGGCAGACTGAGATGGGAGGATTGCTTGCACCCAGGAATTTAAGACCAGCCAGGGCAACATAGCAAGACCTTATCTCCTCTAAATTAAAAAAAAAAAAAAGAATGTGTGCATATATTTATTTTATTCTTCATACCTGGATTTTGTTTAGTGCCTGAGAGTGACAGGCAGCCAGACCCTAACACTGGTATATTAGACAGAGCCTAACTCTTTTAGCCAATTGTCAGCTAAAGAATATTTAAACTGGCATATAACTCATGGGTGTCTGCTTTGAGGCTTCCCACCTTTTTGAGTCAAACCAATGTATGTCGTACATGTATTGATTTTTTACTTTAACTTTAATTCCTTTCTCCTTGAAATGTACAATGAGTACTCACTGAATCTGTGTCTGTCTAGGGAAGGTACACAGAAAAGGCTGTGAGTTGGTTCTCTCCAGGAAGGAATAGCCATTACTCCCTGAAGTGAAGGAAGAGAAAAACAGGGAGGAATTAAGAGAGGGGAAGGTGACATTCATAGCCCAAAGCTTTGTCACAGGATTACACCTGCGAAGGAGTGGGGCAAGCTCTATTTATTTATTCATTTTTTTGAGACAGAGTCTCACTACGTTCTCAGTAGAGTGGCATGGTGTCATAAATCACAGCAACTCGAACCTCTTGGGCTTAAGCAATTCTCTTGCCCCAGCATCCCAAGTAGTTGTGAATACAGGCACCCAACACAACAACTGGCTTTTTTTTTTTTGGTTGTAGTTGTCATTGTTGCTGGCAGGCCAAGACCAGGTTCAAACCTGCAAGTCCTGGTGTATGTGGCAAGAGTCCTCACCACTGAGCAACAGGTGCCAAGCCTTTTTCTAGAGAGAGAGTCTCACTTATTGCCCTCTGTAGAGTTCCATGGCATTGAAGCTCACAGAAACATAAAACTGGTACACTCAGGTGATTCTCTTATCTCACCCTCCTCAGAAGTTGGGACAATACTCACTGGCAACACCACCCAGCCATTGGACACTCCCGGAACTGAGGTCAGGAATGTTGGAACTGTCAAAATAGGCTGATATTTACCACGATCACCATAAATAACTGGAGCTATTGAGTACACCACTGGACACACTACCTGATCAGATGTTAAGAGAGGACAATAAGTGAGACACCTACCTTCCCAAACAACCCTCTTCTAGAGAAAGAAGTCAATGACAACAAAAGTAGAAATTGGATTGTGTGACATAACTGTAAGGTCTAAGAAATCACTGTCTGATATTTGTGCTTGGATTCTTGGTCTACAAGATCCCAGGGAAGCTTGTGATCAAAGATACTACATGGCCTTTTAAGCTCACTTCAGCTGGCATCCAGGAAGTGTTTGGCACAGGAAAATTGTTAGCCCTCCATCTCAAAAAGTCAAAAATATTCTCCCATTTCTGCCTTATTGATTCTTGTGACAGGTGAGTTTCCCAGAACAGGGTTGACACAAGAGTTGAGATTTTGTACAACACTGTGACTCAAACAGCAACAAAGCTGACAAAAGTGGATGCCATCACAAAAGTGGGAAGCTATTCAAGGAGCCATTTTGACACATATCAAAAAAGGTCAATATTATAGAAGTCTGCAAAATTACTATGCCTAGCAATGGTCTACATTTGGTCAAAGTTTCATAGGTCTTAAAGCATGTCTACTTTGATTGAACCACCAAGGTACTTCTAGTCTTTCTAGATGATGAAAGTGTTTGTTTGTTGGTTTGTTTGTTTGTCTATGCATGTGTGTGTGCGTATGGGTATTTTTGAGATACAGCTTCCCTATGTTGCCCAGGCTAGACTTACGTGGCCTCAGCCTAGGTCAGAGAATACTCAAACCCTAGGATTCAGGAAATATTCCTGCCTCAGGCTCCAAAGTATCTAGGACTACAGGTGCCTGCCACAATGACTAGATGATTTTTCAATTTTGTAGGAGAGACAGGGTCTGACTGTTGGACAATTGGTCCTCAGCTCCCCCTACTTCAAGAATTCCACTCTTTGGTTCAGTGCCTATATGCACCTGTAGTCCCAGCTGAGGGAATAAGTTCGCTTGATGTCTCCACTTGAAGATTTCTGTGAGATGGCTTGGTGCCTGTAGCACAGCGTTTACAGTGCCAGCCATGTACACCAAGGGTGGCAGGTTATAAACTGGCCCAGGTTAGCCAAACAACAATGACAACTGCAACAAAACATAACCGGGCATTGTGGTGGGTGCCTGTAGTCCCAACTACTTGGAAGGCTGATAGAAGAGAATCGCTTGAGCAAAAGAGTTTAAGATTGCTGTGATCTGTAATGCCATGGCACTCTACTGAGGATGACATAGTGAGACTCTGTTTCAAAAAAGAAAAAGAAAAAAAAAAAAAAAAACAGTTTGCTGGGAGCTGTAATACCAGGATCCTCTAATGAGGGCAACAATAGGAGACACTGTCTCAATATACAAATGAAGAAAACCATTTTGATGTGACTTCCCCTTCATTTTTACTTTTTTTCTACAGATCTAGTTTGAAAATTTTACCCCTAGAGTGAAAAAGCATTTTGATGTGACTTCCCCTTTTTTATTTTTTTCTACAGATCTAGTTTGAAAATTTTACCCCTAGACTGAATGTCAATTAGACAAAACACTATATAAGAAGGGAATTATTTTCTAAAATCTATATTAATCAAGCCTCTTGATTTGAACTAACTCTTACACTTTGACAAACTAGATTTTTATACTTCCCTGGAAACTGCCCCCACAATGAATTCTTGCCTAAAATCAGGTTTTTCATAAGTACACTAATCAATCCATAGTGTCCCTGCACCAACTGTTCTGGGCTCTTTCAATCCGGGCCAATGGCCAGTTACCAGATGTCTCTGGGCAACTCCCACACTTTAGATCTACTGACAGTATCCACACTATCCAATCCCAAACCTACTTGTCCTGATTCACTCATTCCTCTACTCCGGGGCCACAATAAATTGTTCCTTTATGTAGTTTTCTATTCCACCTGACTACTGACACATTCTTGTAGTTTTGCTCTTGGAAACTATGAATATCAAAATTTCTTCCTTTCTATATGTGTGTGTGTGTATGTGTATATACATATATATTATTTATTATTATTATTATTATTATTTTTTACGAGACAGACTCTAATCTGTTACCCAGGCTAGAGGGTCATGGCATCATCCTGAAACACAGCCACCTCCAACTCCTGGGTAGAATGGATCCTCCTGTCACAGCCTCTGGAGTAGATGAAATGACAGGAAAGTGCCAGAAGGCTTGGCTACCTTTTCTATTTTGGTAGAAAGCAGGTCGGGAAGCAGGGGTGAGGGTGTCTTGTTGTCACTCAGGATTGTCTCCAACACCTGGCCTCAGGGGATCCACACACTTTGGCCTGTCAGACAATCCAATTATTTTAATCATGCTTATGAAAAGTCATTCAGCCCTAGTTAAAAAAAGACCCTTTAAGGAGATTTGAGGACTGTCTAATAATCAGGCTCCTAAGACAAATACAGACTATGTCAGGACTATTATTTAAATCTGTGGTGGCAGATATCACCAAAATTATGCATTTATCAAGATGGCGGCCAAGTAACAGCTTACCTGCAACTGGGCACGAGGAGTCTGGGGAGACAAGACTCCAGGCATCTCTGGATGGTGGGATATGCCTATAATCACCCCTTTGAGGAGACAGGGAGTCAGCGAGAGACTTCTGCACCCCAAGAGGAGGACAAAAACAGTGGAAAACTGGCAAGTGGTTGCATGTGTTCGATCGGTCCAATCCCGCCAGCAGCTGTAAGTACAGCAGCAGTGAGACTGCAACCTGGAAAGGCCTTACCTATGAACTGTTTTGGTGTTTTTGGGCTTGGCACCCAGTTGTACTGCCTTGGGGAGATCTTGGGCAGGAGTGCGGAGAAGTTTGGGTGTTGTCTAGTGCCCCATATGGAGCCTTTGAGCTGGACAGAGGGAATAGTGTTTGGCTGTGGGCCGCGGGGAACCATTGTGAGAGAACTGCCCTGGCAAGCTCCAGGTCGCAGAGCAAGGATCAGGAAGGAGCTAGTGATGTAGTGACTGAGCAGTCTAAAGGCAGGGACTGAGCCGCCTTACAGCCTTAATTCTCAGGGACAGAGTGAGACCGGTTTTGGCACACTGGATATGTGGATAGCCACTTCAGCAGTGATCCCAGTGACAAGCACTTTCCTGGGAAAGCTTCTGCCTAACCACGTTCAGAAGTTTAAAGTGCCTGTTAAGAGGGCTGAAGAGAGATTTAGGGTCTCCACCCTGTGGGGTTTGAGAAATCAGTGGAGGCCTCCAGTCGTATAAGCATTGTGATTAACATCTCATACCTCAGAAGACCACCTTTTGTGCAGCCAATATTCAACAAGATATATATACTGCTTTGTTTTGGGTTTTTTGCTTGTATGCTTTTTGTTTATTTATTGTTTTTTAATTTCAACCTTTTCCCTACAGATATTTTCTTTTTTCTTTTTCTCTTTTTTCTTTATCCATTTTTCTAGTTTAAATACAATTTCCCATTGCTGCCTTCTTCAATTATTAGAACTTCATTCTTGCTAGCAATTCTACCCCTATTATTTATTTTTTCACCCAATTTGATCCAGTAAAGTTTTCTGTTTGCTTCTTTTGGTTTCATTTATAGCATTTTTCTTTTTTCCTATCTACTTGGTGGAGGTAGGGTACTGTGCCCAATCAGGTTAGCAAAAAGCTGCTGACCTCAAGAAAACCATCCAACTGGGCACCCTCAGAGGTTGGGAATTTCTTAAGGTTGAATCAATGTACACTACTGTACACCTATATTGCTCTGTCTCCCTCTTTCTGGGCCTCTATACTTTTTGTCAATATTCCCTTCTACCCACTCCCTCTCCTTTCTCTATTTTCTTTTCTTTCTTTCTTTTTCTTTCATTTATCCCTTCTTGCTCTTCAACCTTCTCATTCTTCTGGTTCTGTACCAAAAGGACTCATAAAAACCCTAGTCCACAGGCACGGCAACTTAAAGAGCAAGAGGAAGTGAAAGGAAAAATTATAGCAAGGAAGCAGATAAAAGAAATCACTTATGTCGGGCGGCGCCTGTGGCTCAAGGAGTAGGGCGCTGGTCCCATATGCCGGAGGTGGCAGGTTCAAACCCAGCCCCGGCCAAAAAAAAAAAACACACACACACAAGAAATCACTTATGAGGAAGAATCACCAGAAAACTCCAGGCAACATGAAGAACCAGTCCAGAGAAACCCCTCCAAGGGACCATGAGGTAGCTACTATAGAGGATTCCACCTATAAATAAATGTTAGGAATGACAGAAAGGGAATTTAGAATACACATGATGAAAACAATGAAGGAAATGAAGGAAACAATGAGGGAAACTGCTAATAAAGTGCAAAATAACGAAAAGGAAATCCAAAAACAGAATCAAACAAGAGATGAATGATATGAAGAAGTTAGAAAGGATATAGCAGAGCAGTCAATTACGGAACTTAAAGATGCAATAGAAATTATCAGCAAGAGGTTAGACCATGCAGAAAAAATAATTTCAGAGGTAGAGGACAAAGTTCTTGAGATAACTCAGATAGTTAAAGAGGCAGAAAAGAAGAGAGAGAAATCAGAACATTCAATGAAGGAATTATGGGACTTTATGAAGCGCTCCAACATATGAGTGATAGGAATCCCAGAAGGGGAAGAAGAATGCCCCAGAGAACTGGAAGCTATACTAGAGAATGGTGTAAATGAACATTTCCCAAATATCACCAAAGATTCTGACACACGCCTTTCAGAGGGATATGGGATCCCAGGTCACCTCAACTCTAACTGAGCTTCTCCAAGACACATTATGATGAACCTGTCCAAAGTCAAGACAAAAGAAAAGATTCTGCAAGCTGCCAGGAGTAAACACAAGTTGACCTACAGGGGGAAATCCATCAGAGTGACTGCAGACTTCTTTAATGAAAAACTCCAAACAAGAAGACAATGGTCTTCTACCTTTAATCTACTTAAAAAGAACAATTTCCAGCCCATAATTCTATATTCTGCTCAGCTAAGTTTTAAAATTGATGAAGAAATCAAATCATTTACGGATATACAAACATTGAGGAAATTTGCCCCAACAAGGCCAGCTCTACAGGAAATAAGTCAACCTGTTCTACACACTGACCATCACAATAGATCAGTAGCAATGTAAGAAATCAGAAATTAAAGGAAAAAAAATAACTTTGACACTGATGCAAAAGATAAAATTAAGCAATGGGGGAGGTGCTTGTGGCTCAACAAAGTAGGGCGCCGGCCCCATATGCTGGAGATGGCAGGTTCAAACCCAGCCCTGGCTAAAAACTGCAAAAAAAAAAAAAATAAAAAAATAACTAAGCAATGGACTCTCACAAAATAAGATGACTAGAACAGTATCACCCTTATCAATTATCTCAATAAATGTTAATGGTTTGAATTCCCCACTGAAGAGACATAGATTGGCTGACTAGATTAAAAAAACACAAGCCATCCATTTGCTGTCTGCAAGAAACACACCTGGCTTCAAAAGACAAATTAAAGCTTCAAGTCTGGGGTTGGAAGACAATTTTTCAGGCAAATGGAATTCAGAAGAAAGAGGACTTGCAATCTTATTTTCAGATACATGTGGATTTAAAGCAACTAAAGTCAAAAAAGACCAAGATGGTCACTTTATATTTGTCAAGGGAAAAATACAACAAGATGTTTCAATTCTAAATATTTATGCACCCAATTTAAATGTTCCCAGATTCTTGAAACAGACCTTACTCAGTCTGACCAATACATCTCATAATACCATAATAACAGGGGACTTTAACACTCCTCTTACAGAGCTGAACGGATCCTCTAAACAGAAATTAAACAAAGACATAAGAGATTTAAATGAGACCTTAGAACAACTGTGCTTGATAGACACATATACAACACTCCATCCCACAGGTAATAATTATACATTTTTCTCATCACCCCATGGAACATTCTCCAAAATAGATCATATCCTGGGACACAAAACAAATATCAACAGAATCCAAAAAATTAGAATTTTACCTTGTATTTTCTCAGACAATAAGGCACTAAATGTGGAATTCAACTAACAAAAAACGTTCAACCCCACACAAAGGCATGGAAATTAAACAACCTTCTGTTGAATGACAGATGGGTGCAGGAAGAAATAAAACAGAAAATCATTAACTTCCTTGAACATAACAATGAAGACACAAGCTACCAAAGCATATGAAATACGGCAAAAGTAGATTTGAGAGGAAAATTTATCGCTTTAGATGCCTACATTAAAAAAATATAAAGAGAGCACATCAATAAACCCACAAGGCATCTTATGAAATTGGCAAAAGAAGAAAAATCTAAGCCTAAACCAAGTAGAAGAAAATAAATATCGAAAATCAAAGCAGAGATCAATGAAATTGAAAACAAAAGAAATAAGATAGATAAACCACTGTCCAGAATACCTAGAAATAGAAAAGTAAAATCTGTAGTAACCTCCATAAGAAATTATAAAGGGGAAATAACAACTGATCCCACAGAGATACAAGAGATCATCTCTGCATACTACCAGAAACTCTAGGCCCATATATTTGACAATGTGAAGGAAATGGATCAAAATTTGAAATCACAGCCTCTCTCTAGACTTACCCAGGAAGAAATAGAGCTCCTGAACTGACCAATTTCAAGCACTGAGATTAAAAAAACAAAAAAGCTTCCAACAAAAAAATGCCCTCGTACGATGCACCGCAGGTGTGATCCCACCTGTCCCCCTCCCTCTACCCACCACTACCCTCCCTCCCCTCCCTTTCCCCCTTCCCCTTATTCTTAGATTGTAACTGGGTTATAGCTTTCATGTGAAAGCCATAAATTAGTTTCATAGTAGGGGTGAGTACATTGGGTACTTTTTTCCCATTCTTGAGATACTTTACTAAGAAGAATATTTTTCAGTTCCATCCATGTAAACATAAAAGAGGTAAAGTCTCCATCTTTCTTTAAGGCTGCATAATATTCCATGGTGTACATATGCCACAATTTATTAATCCATTCATGGATCGATGGGCACTTTGGCTTTTTCCATGACTTGGCAATTATGAATAGGGCTGCAATAAACATTCTGGTACAAATATATGTGAAACTTAGTCAATGTAGAATGTAAATGTCTTAGCACAATAACTAAAAAAACGCCAGGAAGGCTATGTCAACCAGTGTGATGAAAATGTGTCAAACGGTTTATGAAGCTAGTGTATGATGGCCCATGATTTTATCAAGGCACACAGCTATGATTTAATAATAATAATAATAATAAAAATTAATGTTTAAAAAAAAGAAAAGAAAATTGATCTTGCAGGTCCAGTAAACATGCCGATATCAAAAAAAGAAAAAAGAATGCCCTCGTTCAGATGGCTTCACACCAGAATTCTATCAAACCTTCAAGGAAGAGTTTATTCCTGTACTGCAGAAATTATTCAAAACAAATTGAGGAGGAAGGAATCTTCCTCAACATGTTCTATGAAGCAAACGTCACCCTGATACCAAAACCAGGAAAAGACCAAATAAAAAGGGGAATTTCAGACCAATTTCAATAATGAATATAGATGCAAAAACTCTCAACAAAATCCTAGCCAATCGATTACAGCTTTTCATCGAAAAAGTCATACATCATGATCAAGTAGGTTTCATCCCAGGGATGCAAGGCTGGTTTAATATACACAAGTTTATAAACGTTATCCGCCATAATAATACAGGCAAAAATAAAGATCATATGATCCTGTCAATAGATGCAGAAAAATCATTTGATAAAATCCAGCATCCTTTTCTAATTAGAACACTGAAGTGTATAGGCATAGGTGGCACATTTCTAAAACTGATTGAAGCTATCTATGACAAACCCACAGCTAAAATTTTACTGAATGGGGTAAAACTGAAAACTTTTCCTCTTAGAACTGGAACCAGACAAGGTTGTCCTCTGTCACCTTTACTATTCAACATAGTGCTGGAAGCTCTAGCTAATACAATTAGGCAAGACAAGGAAATAAAGGGAATCCAAATGGGAGCAGAGGAGGTCAAACTCTCCCTCTTTGCTGACGACATGATCTTATACTTAGAGAACCCCAAAGACTCAACCACAAGACTCCTAGAAATCATCAAAAAATACTGTAATGTTTCAGGATATAAAATCAATGTCCACAAGTCAGTAGCCTTTGTATATGCCAATAACAGGCAAGATGAGAAGCTAATTAAGGACACAACTCCCTTCACCATAGTTTCAAAGAAAAATGAAACCCTAGGAATATACCTAACGAAGGAGGTGAAGGACCTCTATAAAGAAAATTATGAAATCCTCAGAAAGGAAATAGCAGAGGATATTAACAAATGGAAGAACATACCATGCTCATGGCTGGGAAGAATCAAGATTGTTAAAATGTCCATACTTTCCAAAGCAATCTACCTGTTCAATGCCATTCCTATTAAAATACCAACATCGTACTTCTAAGACTTGGAAAAAATGATTCTGCATTTTGTATGGAACCAGAAAAAAGCCCGTATAGATAAGGCATTTCTTAGTAATAAAAATAAAGCTGGGAGCATCACCATACCAGATTTTAGGCTATACTACAAAGCCATAGTGGTCAAGACAGCATGATACTGGCAGGAAAATAGAGACATAGACACATGGAATTGAATAGAAAACCAAAAAAATGAAACTAACATCTTACACCCACCTAATCTTTGATAAACCAAACAAGAACATACCTTGGGAGAAAGACTTCCTATTCAATAAATAGTGCTGAGAGAACTGGACATCCACACATAAAAGACTGAAACTGGACCCACACCATTCCCCACTCACAAAAATTGATTCAAAATGTATAAAGGACTTAAATTTAAGGCATTAAACAATAAAAATCCTCAAAGAAAGCATAGGAAAAACACTGAAAGATATTGGCCTGGGGAAAGACTTCGTGAAGAAAACTGCCATGGCAATTGCAACAACAAAAATAAACGAATGTTACTTCATTAAACTGAAAAGTTTCTGTACAGCTAAGGAGACAACAACCAAAGCAATTAAACAACTTACACAATGGGAAAGGATATTTGCATATTTTTAATCAGACAAAAGCTTGATAAATAGGATCTATAGAGAACTCAACTTAATACACATGAAAAAATGCCAATAATCCCATATATCAATGGGCAAGACACATGAATATAACCTTCTCTAAAGAAGATAGATGAATGGCTAACAAACACATGAAAAAATGCTCATCATCCCCATCTATTAGTGAAATGCAAATCAAAACCACCCTGAGATACCATCTAACCCCAGCAAGAATGGCCCACATCACAAAATCTCAAAACTGCAGATGCTGGCATGGATGTGGAGAGAAGGGAACACTTTTACACTGCTGGTGGGACTATAAACTAGTACAAACTTTTTGGAAGGAGATATGAAGAAAACTCAAAGCACTCAAGCTAGACCTCCCATTTGATCCTGCAATCCCATTACTGAGCATCTACCCAGGAGGAAAAAAATCCTTTTATCATAAGGACACTTGTACTAGACTGTTTATTGCAGCTCAATTTATAATCGCCAAAATGTGGAAACAGCCTAAATGCCCCCCAACCCTGGAATGGATTAACAAGCTGTGGTATATGTACACCATGGAAATCTATTTAGCCATTAAAAAACATGGAGACTTTACATCCTTCACATTAACCTGGATGGAAGTGGAAGCCATTGTTCTTAGTAAAGCATCACAAGAATGGAGAAGCACGAATCCTGTCCTCAATTTTGATATGAGGATAATTAATGACAATTAAGGTCACAGTGGGGGTTGGAGAAAGAGAGAGCAGAGAAAGAAAGAAGGAGGGGGCGTGGGGAAAGAAGAGTAGAGAGAGGTAAGGAGGGAGGGGGTGGGGCCTTGGTGTGTGCCACACCTTTTGGGGGCAAGACACGATTGCAAGAGGGACTTTACCTAAAAAATGCAATCAGTATAACCTGGCATATTGTACGTCAATGAATACACGAAAATGAATTTTAAAAAATTAGGCACTTATCTTTTTTTTTTTTGCTTTTCAGTTTTCATTATTGTTGGTGTATTCAATGTATACCCCAACATAACTCTTCTACTTCCTATGTGGCCAAGAGAAGCCAAAAGGTTGGACACCCTGGCACTGAGGTCAGAAATGTTACAAGTTTCCAGATAGTCTGATATTTCCCTTTGTCTTCATAAATAACTGGAGCTTTGAGTACATAAGTGGACACAGTGCCTAACCCATGGTTAAGACACGATGTTCAGAGAGACACGTACCTTTTAAATCAAGGTTATTCTAGATAAAGATGATAAACACCATGAAAGTAGAACTGAGAATTTTGTGACATAACTATCAGGTCTGTGAAATCACTGTCTGAACTGTGGACTTGGGTACTTAGGGCAGCAGTCATCCTAGGTCAGCAGTTGGTATAATCCACACTCTTCCATTCGTTTACAAATCCATGACTTGAAAAGGAAAGGAAGAGTTGTTGAATCCCCTGGCCACAGATACAAAGAAACTTTAGGAAGCAGGAATTAAGTGTAGAGAAAAGAACCCCAGTCTTTTGTGAAAGTTTAAGACACAACAACTTTAACAACAACAAACATGGACAGCCACTACATATGCTTAGTGGGAATAAGGTTAAGCTTGAAGATGGTAACCCAGGGCAATACACATTGTGATGTCATGCACGGTGAGCATGTAGTGACTTCATCCTGTAATGTCCTGGGACCCAGGCATCTGATCAAAGATATTAAGTGACCTTTTCTGCTCACTTCAGCTGGTGTCCCTCAAATGTTTGGACCAGGACACTTCTTAGCCCTCCGTCCACAGACAGAAGTGTTCTCACATTTGTGCCTCATTGATTCTAATGACAGTTGAGTTTCGTGGCACTAGGCTGACAGAACAGTTGAGATTTTGAACAGCAGTGTGACTCAAGCTTCACCATAGCTGACAAAACTGGATGGAGTCACTTAAATGGGACTCTGTTTCAAGGATCTGTTTTGACACCTTCCCCAAATTTGGTCAGTTTGGTCAAAGCTTCACAGGTCTTAAGCATGTTTACTTTGCTTGAACCATCAAGGTAATTCTGGTCTTTTCAGTTGATGTAAATATGTGTGGGTTGGTTTATTGGTTTGTCTGTGCATGTGTGTGTGTATGGGTATTTTTGAGGTACGGTTTCCATATATGTCCCAGGCAAGTCTTTCATAGCCTCAGACTATATCATAGCAACCTCACATTCGAGGATTCAGGAATTCCTCTTGCCCGAGACACCCAGGTGGTTAGGACTGCTGTTGTCTGTCTCAATTCCTAAATAATTTTCCACTTTTTTGTAGAGACAGGGTCTGACACTTTCTCAGTCCATTCTGAGCACCCCCTTGTTCAAAACTCCACTCATCTCAGCCTGCCAGATGGCTAGGCTTATAGGAGTGTGCCAGAAAATCTGGTCATTTTTCTCTTTCTTTCTTTCCCTCCCTCCATCCTTCCATTTGTCCCTCCCTCACTTTCTCCTTCCTTCCACCATTTCTCTCTTTCTCATTTACTCACTCTCTTCATTCTTTTATTTCCTTCATCCCTCTATTTCCACTCACTCTCACTTTCTCTCTTCTATTCCTTCAAAGAAACGTCTCATAACAAACAAACAAACTATACAAGTGATCCCTGAATGTGTCATAATGAACTCCATACTTGAAAAGGGTGAATTGTGGAGTGTGTGAATTACATCTGAATTGTTATTTTTTAATATTACCTATGTATTTTTAAAATTACCTAGGTATTTTTAAAATTACCTATGATGCAAATAGAGAAAAACACTTCACCAAAACATAAGGATGGATGAGCATCATAGATCACATGTATAATCCTAGCACTTTCAGAGGCGGAGGCAGAAAGATCACTGGATGCTAGGGGTTTCATCCCAGACTGAGCAACATGATGTGACCCCACCTGTCTATGAAATAAGTGCAAAAGGTAACAACCAGTGCTGGCATAAGCCTGTACTCTCAATTGCTGAGAAGGATAAAGTCAGGGAGATCATTGGATGTCAGGACTTTGCATTGCCTTGAGCTATGATGGTGCCACTGTACTTTTCTGGGAGAAAGAGGGAAACACATTCTCAAATCTATAAGAGATATACTGTATAGGTGAGGAATATTCCAGTAGCATACAAAATAGTTCATACATGTGTCCCAAATGGGATTTACGTCCAGGAATGCCAGTCTAGCTCACTACGGGAAAATAAACTAACAGAATACACTACATTAATAGAATCAATAAGAAAAACCACATGGTCACCTCAACAGACTCAGAGAAGGCATTTTACAGAGGCAACACATCCTGTTGATAAAATCTTTTAACAATGTTAGATTAGAAGGGAATGTCTTCAGTACTATTAATGGGATTTACAGATGATGGGATACATATAACGTGTTATATTCACACGATGGCATATTTTTCAACA
Source organism: Nycticebus coucang (assembly GCF_027406575.1). Taxonomy (NCBI): domain Eukaryota; kingdom Metazoa; phylum Chordata; class Mammalia; order Primates; family Lorisidae; genus Nycticebus; species Nycticebus coucang. Next base: position 22,758,562 of record NC_069805.1, on the reverse strand, counting down.
ATAAAAAAGAATGAAGTGCACATAGATGTTACAATAGAAATGAACCTTACTATTATTAATTTTTTTGTAGTTTTTTTTTTTTTTTTTTTTAGCCGGGCCTGGGTTTGAACCCACCATCTCTGGCATATGGGGCTGGCGCCCTACCCCTTTGAGACACAGGTGCCACCCAGAAATGAACCTTAAAAACATTATGGTAAGGGAACAAGGCCAGTTACAAAGGGCCACATAGAGTGTGACTATACTTAGAAGAAAACATCAAAACAAGGCTAATTGTTTGCTAGGAGTAGGGGACAGGTGGGAGAGGGTGGAGAGAAATATGAAAGTGACTAATAACAGTGTTTACTTTCTTTAGGTAGGGAAGAAGTAAAAGTTCTATAATTAGATTGTGATTATAGCTGTACCATTATGTGAATATACTAAGAAACACAGAATTGTACACTTGAAAAAGGGTGAACTACTTATTTCAATGAAGCTACTTAACTATATTTTCCAAAACTTGAGGTGCTCAAAAGACTCACGGCATAAGAAGTACCCAGGTAGTGACAGTGCCTGAGAGACAGTCAACCCTATCTCCCTACTCAAACACAGGCTACCATAAATTGACTTGGGAAGGCACATTGTTCCATCCTACAGAAGTTGACATTTCCTTTTTCTTTGAGACTGAGTCTGACTCCTTCCCCCTGGGTAGAGTGCCCTGATGTCATCGTAGCTAACTGCAATCTCAAACTCCTGGGATCAACAGATCCTATTGCCTTAGCCTCCTGAACACCTGGGAGGACAGGTGCTCCACCACAGTGCCCAGTTACTTTGAAACACCCGCCTCTTCCTCCAAGAGTGTTAGGATTACAAGTGTGAGCCACCACTCCACACCTCGAAGTTGGTACATTTTAAAAGTATGTTTTGTGGTCATCGGTGGTGCTTCATGCCTGTCATCTTGGCACTTTGGGAGGAACAGTCAGTTGGATTGTCTGAGTTTCTGAATTGGAAACCAGCCTGAGAGAGAGTGAAAGCCCCACCTGTGAAGAATAACAATACGACTGGCCGTTGTGCAGGTGTCTGGAGTCCCAGCTGAGGGAATAGTTTCACTTGATGACAACACTGGAAGACTGCTGTGAGCTATGATACCAGGCACTCTACTGAGGGCAACAAAATGAGACTCTGTGTCAATACATAAATGGAGAAAACCGTTCTTAGGTGACTTACCCCTCATTTTTACTTTTTACCACAGATGTAGTTTTGAAATTTTACCTCTAGATCAGTTGTCAACTAGAGACATTATTACCTCATAGGGAAATTGTTTTCCTAAAACCTGTACTAATCAAGCCTTTGGATTTTATGTAACTCTGACCCCTCTGATCCATTATTATACTCCTCTGGAAACTGCCCCTATAGTCAATTCTTGCCTAAAACCAGGCTTTTCATATGCACACTAAAAAATCCAGAGTATGCCCTCCCCCTCCACTGTATGGCTCTTTCTTTTTTTCCTTTTTGCAGTTTTTGGCCTGGGCTGGGTTTGAACCCACCACCTCTGGCATATGGGACCATTGCCCTACTCCTTTGAGCCACAGGCACTGCCCACTGTAGAGCTCTTTCAATCTGGGCCAATGTTCCTTTGCCCCAGTCATTCCAAGTCCAGAGACCAGAAATCTCTGGACAACCCCTACCCTTCAGATCAATTGATAATATCCCAAGGAACCGATCCCAAACCTGCTTGTCCTGACTCACTTGTTCTTCCCCCACAGAGGGCACAATAAAACTCTTCCTTTATGTAGTCACCTATACCATCTGCCTACTGAGCTATCCTTCAACGTTTTCTCCTGGAAACTGTGCCTAATTTCCTTTCTTTCATTTTTTTTTTTCCATGAGACAGACTCTCACTATTTGCCCAAGCAGGCTAGTGTGTAATGGCCTCAGCCTGGCACACTGTGATGTGCAACTCTTGGATTGAAGAGATCCTGCTTCTTCAGCCTGTGAAGTAGCTGGAACCACAGGCAAGTAATACAAGGCTTGGCTATTTTTTCTATTTTTGTATAAACCGGGTGGGATACCTGGGGTGAAGTTTTCTCACTGTTGTTCAGCGTTGCCTTCAACACCTGAGGTCAATGGATCAGCCCACCTTAGCCTGCCAGAGCCTATAAACATTGGAGTCATCCGAGGCAAAAGTCAATGAGCTCTACTTAAGAAACGACCTTATCACGGTCATTAAAGAGTGTCCAATCCTGAGGTCCCTGTTACATATAGGGATTATGTTAGAACTGTTTTGCATATCTGTGGTGGCAGATATCACCACAATTATGCACGGATTTCTCTTTTGCTTATCAGGATTCATTACTGTTTGTATATTGAATGTGTGGCCCAACATAACTCTTCTACTTCCTACGTGACAAGAGAAGCCAAAAGGTTGGACGCTCCTGGCCCTGAGGTCAGGAATATTGGAACTTTCCAGATAGGCTTATATTTCCCATGATCACCATAAATAACTGGAGCTATGGAGTTCACTACTGGACTCAGTGCCTAACCAGATGTCGAGAGGACCTTCAGTGAGACACCTACATTGCCAACATGCCTATACTAAAGAAAGTAAAAACCACGAAAGTAGAAACTAAGAACTGTGTAACCTACCTGTCAGGTCTGTGAAATCACTGTCTCATGTTTGGGCTCGGGTTCTTGGTCTACAACATCCCAGGGCAGCAGTAGGTGTAAACCACACTCTTCCATTTGCCTTCAAATCCATGACTTGAAAAGGAAAGGAAGGGTTGTTGAATCCACAGATACAAAGAAACTTCGGGAAGAAGGAATTGAGAGTGGAGAAAATAATCCCACTATTTGGTAACAGTTTGAGACCCTACAACAACAACAAGAAGCACAAAAACAACAATAAATTTTGACAGCCCCTACACATGCTTAGTACGAATAAGGCTAAACTTGAAGTTGGTAACCAAGGGCAATACCCATTGCAATGTCATTGGTGACCATGTAGTGACTTCATCTTGTAATGTCCTGGGATCCAGCCTTCTGGTCAAGGATACTAAGTGGCCTTTTCTGCTCACTATAGCTGGTGTCCCTCAAGTGTTTAGACCAGAAAACTTTTTAGCCCTCCATCCACAGAGAAAAATATAGTTCTCCCATTTGTGCCTCTTTCTTTCTTTGTTTCTCTTTCTTTCTTTTTCTCTCTCTTCTTTCTTTCTTTCTTTCTTTTCTTTCTCTCTCTCTCTCCCTCTCCTTCCTTCCTTCCTTCCTTCCCTCCATCCCTCTCTCCCTCCTTTCTTTCTTTCCTTATTCCTTTCCTTTTTTTCCCATTCTAACATAGTTGTGTACATTAAAGCAATTATGGGGTACAATGCGATGGTTTTATATACAATTTGAAATACTTTTGTCGAACCAGTTATCATAGCCTTCAACGCTGTTTCCTGGTTATTATGTTAAGAAATTTATATACTACATTTTGCAGTTTTAACATGTACCCATATACAATGCACAATTAGTGTGCTTCCAAGAAGTACCCTCCCTACGTCCATCCTCCCACTTCCTTCCCTCTCCTTGGGTTGTTGTTGGGTTAACCTTCCATGTGGAAGTGTGGTTCCGTATATTTTGGTTTCACAAAATGGCTGAGTACATTGGATATTTTTCTTCCATGCTTGAGGTACTTTGATAAGAGGAATATGTTCAAATTCACATATTTAACATGTAGCCTTATAAATGCACAATTGGTACAGAGCAAAGAATTATCTTTCTCTTTCCTGGTCTCTTTTGTCTTTCATTTCCTTCATTTTCCATGCCTTCCCTTTGCTTTACTTGTCTTCCCTTCCCTTTAACTTACTTTGCCTTACCTTACCTTTCATTTCTTTTCATTCGTTTGCTTTCATTTTTCTTTTCTTCTCTTCCTTACCCTTCTTTCCAAGCTTCCGTCGTTTCTCCTTTTTTTCTCTTTCTTTTTTCTTTTTCTTTTACTCTGTCTTTTATCTTCCTTTCCCTTTCCTTCCTATCCTTTCCCTCTGCTTCCTTTGTCTTCCCTTCCCTTTCTTTGACTTACCTTACTTTTCATTTTTCTCTTCATTTCTTGGCTGTTTTTCCCATTCTTTTCATCCTTTATCTTCGTTCCAACTTTCCATCCTTTCTTGTTTCTTCCTTTGTCCTTCATTTTGTCTTTTTATTTATTTTCCTTCTCTTCCCATCCCTCCCTTTGCTTCCCTTTTCTTTCATTGGCTTACCTTCCTTACCTTTTAATTTTTCTTGTCATTTCTTTGCTTTTCTTTTCATTTCTTTTCTTCCTTTTCCTTCCTTCCAACCTTCCATCCTTTCTTCTTTCTTTCTTTCCTTCTTTCCCTTCCCTTGTGTGTTTCTTATTCCTTTTCCTTCCCTTCTCATCGCTTCCCTTTGTTTCCCTTGTCTCCCTTCGCTTTCGATGACTTACCTTGCCTTACGTTACCTTTCATTTTTCTTCTCATTCCTTTGCTTTCCTTTTTGCTCTTTTCTTCCTTTCCCTTCCTTCCTTCCTAACTTCCATCCTTTCTTCTTTCGTTTCTTTCTTCCTGTCTTTTTTTCTATATTTCTTTCTTTATTATTTTTTAAATTAAATCTGATATGTGTACATTAATGCCATTATGGGGTACAATGTCATGGTTGTATACACAATTTGAAATATTTACATCATCTCATTAACATGTAGTTCCCCACAGTACTTCAGTCTTGTCATATGATATTTATATTTTACAATTTACATATTTAACATGTTGCCTTGTAAATGCACAATTGGTACAGAGCAAAGAATTATCGGCCCGTCTCCATCCTCCCCTATATCGTCTTGTTCCTCTTCCGTTATTACCTTAGGCTTTTGCTGGGTTGTAGTGTTGATATTGAAGTGTAGTGGTTCTATATTGGTTTCACAGTAGTGTACTGAGTACATTGAATATTTTTCTTCCATTCCTGATACACGTTGTTAAGAAGTATATGTTCCACCTCCTCCTTTTTCTTTCTTTCTTTCCTTCTTTGTTTCTTTCTCTCTTTCTTTGTTTTCTTTCTTTTTCCTGGTCTCTTTTGTCTTCCTTTTCCTTCCCTTTGCTTGTCTTGTCTTCCCTTCCCTTTTTTTGACTTACTTTGCTGTACCTTACCTTTCATTTTTCTTTTCATTCCTTTGCTTTCATTTTTCCTTTCTTTTCTTCCTTACCCTTCCTTCCAAGCTTCCATCCTTTCTTCTTTCTTTCTTCCTTCCTTTCTCTTTCTTTTTTCTTTCTTTCTTTCTGTCTTTATTCTTCTTTCTTTTATTCTGTCTTTTTTCCCTTTTAATTCCCTTGCTATCCCTTCCCTCTGCTTCTTGGCTTCCCTTCCCTTTCTTTGACTTACCTTGCCTTACCTTAGTTTGCTTTTTTCTTTTCATTCCTTTGCTTTTGTTTCTCCATTCTTTTCATCCTTTTTCTTCCTTCCAACTTTCCATCCTTTCTTCTTTCTTCCTTTGTCTTTCCTTTTGTCTTTTTTCTTTATTTTCCTTCTTTTCCCATCCCTCCATTTGCTTCCCTTTTCTTTCATTGACTTACCTTCCCTTACCTTGTAATTTTCTTGTCATTTCTTTACTTTCTTTTTTCCTTTCTTTTCTTCCTTTTCCTTCCTTCCAACCTTCCATCCTTTCTTGTTTCTTCCTGTCTTTCCTTTTGTCTTTTTATTTTCCTTCTTTTGCCATCCCTCCCTTTGCTTCCCTTTTCTTTCATTAACTTACCTTGCCTTACCTTTTAATTTTTCTTGTCATTCATTTGCTTTCCTTTCTCCTTTCTTGTTTTCCTTTTACTTCCTTCAAACCTTCCATCCTTTCTTCTTTTTTTCTTTCTTCCTGTCTTTTTTCTATATTTCTTTCTTTATCATTTTTTAAATTAAATCTGATATGTGTACATTAATTATGGGGTACAATGTTATGGTTCCATTGACAATTTGAAATATTTACATCAATCACATTAACATATACTTCCCCATAGTTCTTCATTCTTGTCATATAATATTCATATTTTACAATTCACATATTTAACATGTAGCCTTGTAAATGCACAACTGGTACAGAGCAAGAAATTATTGTCCCTTCACCCATCCTCCCCTATACCCTCTTGCTCCTCATTCATCATTACCTTAGGCTTTTGCTGGGTTGTAGAGTTCATATTGAAGTGTAGTGGTTCCATATTGGTTTCACAGTAGTACACAGTACATTTAATATTTTTCTTCCAGTCCTGATACACATTGCTAAGAAGTATATGTTCCACCTCTTTGTCATTTTCTTATCTCTCCCTTCCCTTCCCTTCCCTTTTTCCTTTCCTTTCCTTTTTCCTTTCCTTTCCTTTCCTTTCCTTTCTTTCCTTCCTTCCTTTCTCTTTCCTTTTCTCTTCCTGTTCCTTCCCTTTCCATGACTTCCCTTTGCTTTTCTTGTCTTCCCTTCCCTTTCTTTGACTTACTTTTCCTTACCTTACTTTTCATTTTTTAATTTTTTTGCTTTTTCTTTGTTCTTTTCATCTTTTTCTTCCATCCTTTCTTCTTTCTTCGTCTTTCATTGTGTCTTTTTTTATTTCCCTTCTCTTCCCATCCCCTCCTTTGCTTCTTTTTTCTTTCATTGACTTACCTTGCTTTACCTTTTAATTTTTCTTGTCATTCCTTTGCTTTCCTTTTCCATTTCCTTTCATCCTTTTCCTTCCTTCGAACCTTTCATCCTTTCTTCTTTCTTTCTTTCTCTTCCCTTGTGTGCTTCTTCTTCCTTTTCCTTCTCTTTTCATCCCATCCTTTTGTTTCCCTTGTCTTCCCTTTGCTTTCGATGACTAACATTGCCATACCTTACCTTTCATTTTTCTTTTCCTTCCTTTGCTTTCCTCTTTGCTTTCTTTCCTTCCTTTCCCTTCCTTCCAAACTTCCATCCTTTCTTCTTATTTCTTTTTTCCTGTCACTTATTTATTTCTTTATTGTTTTTAAATTAAATCTAATATGTGTACATTAATGCAGTTATGGGGTACAATGTCATGGTTCCATAGACAATTTGAAATATTTACATCATCTCATTAACATAGACTTCCTCACAGTAATTCAGTCTTGTCATATGATATTCATATTTTACATTTCACATATTTAACATGTAGCCTTGTAAATGCACAATTGGTACAGAGCAAAGAATTATCTTCCCTTCACCCATCCTGCCCCCTGCCCTCTTGCTCCTCTTTCATCATTTCCTTAGGCTTTTGCAGGGTGGTAGTAATCATATTGAAGTGTAGTGGTTCTGTATCGATTTCACAATAGTACTGAGTACATTGAATATTTTTCTTCCATTCCTGATAAACATTTTTAAGAAGTATATATTCCACCTCCTTGTAATTTCTCTTTCTTTCTTTCTTTTCTTTCTTTCTTTCTTTCTTTCTTTCTTTCTTTCTTTCTTTCTTTCTTTCTTTCTTTCTTTCTTTCTTTCTTTCTTTCTTTCTTTCTTTCTCTCTCTCTCTCTCTCTCTCTCTCTCTCTCTCTCTCTCTCTCTCTCTCTCTCTTTTGTCTTCCATTTCCTTCCCTTTTCATGCCTACCCTTTCCTTTTCTTGTCTTCCCTTCCCTTTCTTTGACTTACTTTGCCTTACCTTACCTATCATTTCTTTTCATTCTTATGCTTTCATTTTTCCTTTCTTCTCTTCCTTACCCTTCCTTCTGAGATTCTGTCATTTCTTCTTTTTCTTTCTGTCTTTCTTTTTTCTTTTTCTTTTACTCTGGCTTTTTTTTTTATTTCCCTTCCCTTCTTATCCCTTCCCTCTGCTTCTTTTGTCTTCCCTTCTCTTTTTGACTTCCCTTGCCTTACCTTACTTTTCATTTTTCTTTTCATTTCTTGACTTTTTTCCATTCTTTTCATCCTTTTTCTTCCTTTGAACATTCCATCCTCTCTTGTATCTTCCTTTGTCTTTCCTTTTGTCTGTTTCTTTATTTTTCTTCTTTTCCATCCCTCCCTTTGCTTCCCTTTTCTTTCATTGACTTACCTTTCCTTACCTTGCCTTACCTTTTAATTTTTCTTGTCATTCCTTTGCTTTCCTTTTTCCTTTCTTTTCTTCCTTTCCCTTTCTTCCAACCTTTTATCCTTTCTTCTTTCTTTCCTTCTTTCCCTTCCCTTGTGTGTTTCTTATTCCTTTTCCTTCCCTTCTCATCGCTTCCCTTTTTTCTTTGACTTACTTTGCCTTATATTATCTATCATTT